>NC_140245.1:109670-147170 GCF_949987555.1 Borostomias antarcticus
GTGTGTGTGTGTGTGTTAGTCTGTGTGTGTGAGAGTGTGTGTTAGTCTGTGTGTGTGAGAGTGTGTGTTAGTCTGTGTGTGTGTGTGTGTGTGTTAGTGTGTGTATGTGTGTGTGTCTTATCTCAGTCTGACCCTTATATATATCTCTTCTATATATCTCTTATATATATATATCTTCTATATATCTCTTCTATATATCTCTTCTATATATCTCTCATATATATCTCTCATATATATCACTTGTATATATCTCTTGTATATATCTCTTATATATATCTCTTATATATATATCTCTCTTCTATATATCTCTTGTATATATCTCTTGTATATATCTCTTCTATATATCTCTTATATATCTCTCTTATATATATCTCTTCTATATATCTCTTATATATCTCTCTTATATATATATATCTTCTATATATCTCTTCTATATATCTCTCATATATATCTCTTATATATTTCTCTTATATATATATATCTTATATATCTCTCTTATATATATCTCTTATATATATCTCTTATATATATCTCTTATATATATCTCTCATATATATCTCTTATATATATATCTCATGTATATCTCTTATATATATCTCTCATGTATATCTCTTATATATATCTCTTATATATCTCTTATATATCTCTCATGTATATCTCTTATACATATCTCTTATATATATCTCTATCAGGAATGAGGAGCAGGAGAGGAACCGCAGGTCCTCTTACGACCTGAAGACTGAGGGCAGCTCCGCCTGCGAGGACAGGTCAGTCACCTCAACACTACCCCCAACACCCTCAACACTACCCCCAACACCTAACCATCACCTTCACCACCCTCAACACTACCCCCAACACCTAACCATCACCTTCACTACCCCCAACACTACCCCTAACACCTAACCATCACCTTCACCACCCTCAACACTACCCCCAACACCTAACCATCACCTTCACCACCCTCAACACTACCCCCAACACCTAACCATCACCTTCACCACCCTCAACACTACCCCCAACACCTAACCATCACCTTCACCACCCTCAACACTACCCCCAACACCTAACCATCACCTTCACCACCCTCAACACTACCCCCAACACCTAACCATCACCTTCACCACCCCCAACACCTAACCATCACCTTCACCACCCTCAACACTACCCCTAACACCTAACCATCACCTTCACCACCCTCAACACTACCCCTAACACCTAACCATCACCTTCACCACCCTCAACACTACCCCTAACACCTAACCATCACCTTCACCACCCTCAACACTACCCCTAACACCTAACCATCACCTTCACCACCCTCAACACTACCCCTAACACCTAACCATCACCTTCACCACCCTCAACACTACCCCTAACACCTAACCATCACCTTCACCACCATCAACACTACCCCCAACACCTAACCATCACCTTCACCACCCTCAACACTACCCCTAACACCTAACCATCACCTTCACCACCCTCAACACTACCCCCAACACCTAACCATCACCTTCACCACCCTCAACACTACCCCCAACACCTAACCATCACCTTCACCACCCTCAACACTACCCCCAACACCTAACCATCACCTTCACCACCCTCAACACTACCCCCAACACCTAACCATCACCTTCACCACCCTCAACACTACCCCCAACACCTAACCATCACCTTCACCACCCTCAACACTACCCCCAACACCTAACCATCACCTTCACCACCCTCAACACTACCCCTAACACCTAACCATCACCTTCACCACCCTCAACACTACCCCTAACACCTAACCATCACCTTCACCACCCTCAACACTACCCCTAACACCTAACCATCACCTTCACCACCCTCAACACTACCCCCAACACCTAACCATCACCTTCACCACCCTCAACACTACCCCCAACACCTAACCATCACCTTCACCACCCTCAACACTACCCCTAACACCTAACCATCACCTTCACCACCCTCAACACTACCCCCAACACCTAACCATCACCTTCACCACCCTCAAC
This sequence comes from Borostomias antarcticus, assembly GCF_949987555.1. Classification (NCBI taxonomy): domain Eukaryota; kingdom Metazoa; phylum Chordata; class Actinopteri; order Stomiiformes; family Stomiidae; genus Borostomias; species Borostomias antarcticus. The sequence continues at coordinate 111,692 of NC_140245.1, forward strand.
ACTACCCCCAACACCTAACCATCACCTTCACCACCCTCAACACCTAACCATCACCTTCACCACCCTCAACACTACCCCCAACACCTAACCATCACCTTCACCACCCTCAACACCCAACCATAACCTTCACCACCCTCAACACTACCCCCAACACCTAACCATCACCTTCACCACCCTCAACACTACCCCTAACACCTAACCATCACCTTCACCACCCTCAACACTACCCCTAACACCTAACCATCACCTTCACCACCCTCAACACCTAACCATCCCCTTCACCACCCTCAACACCTAACCATCACCTTCACCACCCTCAACACTACCCACAACACCTAACCATCACCTTCACCACCCTCAACACTACCCCCAACACCTAACCATCACCTTCACCACCCTCAACACCTAACCATCACCTTCACCACCCTCAACACTACCCCCAACACCTAACCATCACCTTCACCACCCTCAACACTACCCCCAACACCTAACCATCACCTTCACCACCCTCAACACTACCCCCAACACATAACCATCACCTTCACCACCCTCAACACCTAACCATCACCTTCACCACCCTCAACACTACCCCCAACACCTAACCATCACCTTCACCACCCTCAACACTACCCCCAACACCTAACCATCACCTTCACCACCCTCAACACTACCCCCAACACCTAACCATCACCTTCACCACCCTCAACACTACCCCTAACACCTAACCATCACCTTCACCACCCTCAACACTACCCCCAACACCTAACCATCACCTTCACCACCCTCAACACTACCCCCAACACCTAACCATCACCTTCACCACCCTCAACACTACCCCAACACCTAACCATCACCTTCACCACCCTCAACACTACCCCTAACACCTAACCATCACCTTCACCACCCTCAACACTACCCCCTACACCTAACCATCACCTTCACCACCCTCAACACTACCCCTAACACCTAACCATCACCTTCACCACCCTCAACACTACCCCTAACACCTAACCATCACCTTCACCACCCTCAACACTACCCCCAACACCTAACCATCACCTTCACCACCCTCAACACTACCCCCAACACCTAACCATCACCTTCACCACCCTCAACACCTAACCATCACCTTCACCACCCTCAACACTACCCCCAACACCTAACCATCACCTTCACCACCCTCAACACTACCCCCAACACCTAACCATCACCTTCACCACCCTCAACACTACCCCCAACACCTAACCATCACCTTCACCACCCTCAACACTACCCCCAACACCTAACCATCACCTTCACCACCCTCAACACTACCCCTAACACCTAACCATCACCTTCACCACCCTCAACACTACCCCCAACACCTAACCATCACCTTCACCACCCTCAACACTACCCCTAACACCTAACCATCACCTTCACCACCCTCAACACTACCCCTAACACCTAACCATCACCTTCACCACCCTCAACACTACCCCCAACACCTAACCATCACCTTCACCACCCTCAACACCTAACCATCACCTTCACCACCCTCAACACTACCCCAACACCTAACCATCACCTTCACCACCCTCAACACTACCCCCAACACCTAACCATCACCTTCACCACCCTCAACACTACCCCCAACACCTAACCATCACCTTCACCACCCTCAACACTACCCCCAACACCTAACCATCACCTTCACCACCCTCAACACTACCCCTAACACCTAACCATCACCTTCACCACCCTCAACACTACCCCCAACACCTAACCATCACCTTCACCACCCTCAACACTACCCCAACACCTAACCATCACCTTCACCACCCTCAACACTACCCCTAACACCTAACCATCACCTTCACCACCCTCAACACTACCCCCAACACCTAACCATCACCTTCACCACCCTCAACACTACCCCCAACACCTAACCATCACCTTCACCACCCTCAACACTACCCCTAACACCTAACCATCACCTTCACCACCCTCAACACTACCCCAACACCTAACCATCACCTTCACCACCCTCAACACTACCCCTAACACCTAACCATCACCTTCACCACCCTCAACACTACCCCCAACACCTAACCATCACCTTCACCACCCTCAACACTACCCCAACACCTAACCATCACCTTCACCACCCTCAACACCTAACCATCACCTTCACCACCCTCAACACTACCCCCAACACCTAACCATCACCTTCACCACCCTCAACACTACCCCCAACACCTAACCATCACCTTCACCACCCTCAACACTACCCCAACACCTAACCATCACCTTCACCACCCTCAACACTACCCCCAACACCTAACCATCACCTTCACCACCCTCAACACTACCCCTAACACCTAACCATCACCTTCACCACCCTCAACACTACCCCCAACACCTAACCATCACCTTCACCACCCTCAACACTACCCCTAACACCTAACCATCACCTTCACCACCCTCAACACTACCCCTAACACCTAACCATCACCTTCACCACCCTCAACACTACCCCCAACACCTAACCATCACCTTCACCACCCTCAACACCTAACCATCACCTTCACCACCCTCAACACTACCCCCAACACCTAACCATCACCTTCACCACCCTCAACACTACCCCCAACACCTAACCATCACCTTCACCACCCTCAACACTACCCCCAACACCTAACCATCACCTTCACCACCCTCAACACTACCCCCAACACCTAACCATCACCTTCACCACCCTCAACACTACCCCAACACCTAACCATCACCTTCACCACCCTCAACACTACCCCCAACACCTAACCATCACCTTCACCACCCTCAACACTACCCCTAACACCTAACCATCACCTTCACCACCCTCAACACCTAACCATCACCTTCACCACCCTCAACACCTAACCATCACCTTCACCACCCCCAACACCTAACCATCACCTTCACCACCCTCAACACCTAACCATCACCTTCACCACCCTCAACACTACCCCCAACACCTAACCATCACCTTCACCACCCCCAACACCTAACCATCACCTTCACCACCCTCAACACTACCCCCAACACCTAACCATCACCTTCACCACCCTCAACACTACCCCTAACACCTAACCATCACCTTCACCACCCTCAACACTACCCCCAACACCTAACCATCACCTTCACCACCCTCAACACTACCCCCAACACCTAACCATCACCTTCACCACCCTCAACACTACCCCTAACACCTAACCATCACCTTCACCACCCTCAACACCTAACCATCACCTTCACCACCCTCAACACCTAACCATCACCTTCACCACCCCCAACACCTAACCATCACCTTCACCACCCTCAACACCTAACCATCACCTTCACCACCCTCAACACTACCCCCAACACCTAACCATCACCTTCACCACCCCCAACACCTAACCATCACCTTCACCACCCTCAACACCTAACCATCACCTTCACCACCCTCAACACCTAACCATCACCTTCACCACCCCAACACCTAACCATCACCTTCACCACCCTCAACACTACCCCCAACACCTAACCATCACCTTCACCACCCCCAACACCTAACCATCACCTTCACCACCCTCAACACCTAACCATCACCTTCACCACCCTCAACACTACCCCTAACACCTAACCATCACCTTCACCACCCTCAACACTACCCCTAACACCTAACCATCACCTTCACCACCCCCAACACCTAACCATCACCTTCACCACCCTCAACACTACCCCCAACACCTAACCATCACCTTCACCACCCTCAACACTACCCCCAACACCTAACCATCACCTTCACCACCCTCAACACTACCCCCAACACCTAACCATCACCTTCACCACCCTCAACACCTAACCATCACCTTCACCACCCTCAACACTACCCCCAACACCTAACCATCACCTTCACCACCCCCAACACCTAACCATCACCTTCACCACCCTCAACACTACCCCCAACACCTAACCATCACCTTCACCACCCTCAACACTACCCCCAACACCTAACCATCACCTTCACCACCCTCAACACTACCCCTAACACCTAACCATCACCTTCACCACCCTCAACACTACCCCCAACACCTAACCATCACCTTCACCACCCTCAACACTACCCCTAACACCTAACCATCACCTTCACCACCCTCAACACTACCCCTAACACCTAACCATCACCTTCACCACCCTCAACACTACCCCCAACACCTAACCATCACCTTCACCACCCTCAACACCTAACCATCACCTTCACCACCCTCAACACTACCCCCAACACCTAACCATCACCTTCACCACCCTCAACACTACCCCCAACACCTAACCATCACCTTCACCACCCTCAACACTACCCCCAACACCTAACCATCACCTTCACCACCCTCAACACTACCCCCAACACCTAACCATCACCTTCACCACCCTCAACACTACCCCTAACACCTAACCATCACCTTCACCACCCTCAACACTACCCCCAACACCTAACCATCACCTTCACCACCCTCAACACTACCCCCAACACCTAACCATCACCTTCACCACCCTCAACACTACCCCTAACACCTAACCATCACCTTCACCACCCTCAACACTACCCCCAACACCTAACCATCACCTTCACCACCCTCAACACTACCCCCAACACCTAACCATCACCTTCACCACCCTCAACACTACCCCTAACACCTAACCATCACCTTCACCACCCTCAACACCTAACCATCACCTTCACCACCCTCAACACCTAACCATCACCTTCACCACCCCCAACACCTAACCATCACCTTCACCACCCTCAACACCTAACCATCACCTTCACCACCCTCAACACTACCCCCAACACCTAACCATCACCTTCACCACCCCCAACACCTAACCATCACCTTCACCACCCTCAACACCTAACCATCACCTTCACCACCCTCAACACTACCCCTAACACCTAACCATCACCTTCACCACCCTCAACACTACCCCTAACACCTAACCATCACCTTCACCACCCTCAACACTACCCCCAACACCTAACCATCACCTTCACCACCCTCAACACTACCCCCAACACCTAACCATCACCTTCACCACCCTCAACACTACCCCTAACACCTAACCATCACCTTCACCACCCTCAACACTACCCCCAACACCTAACCATCACCTTCACCACCCTCAACACTACCCCTAACACCTAACCATCACCTTCACCACCCTCAACACTACCCCTAACACCTAACCATCACCTTCACCACCCTCAACACTACCCCCAACACCTAACCATCACCTTCACCACCCTCAACACCTAACCATCACCTTCACCACCCTCAACACTACCCCCAACACCTAACCATCACCTTCACCACCCCCAACACCTAACCATCACCTTCACCACCCTCAACACCTAACCATCACCTTCACCACCCTCAACACCTAACCATCACCTTCACCACCCCCAACACCTAACCATCACCTTCACCACCCCCAACACCTAACCATCACCTTCACCACCCTCAACACTACCCCTAACACCTAACCATCACCTTCACCACCCCCAACACCTAACCATCACCTTCACCACCCTCAACACTACCCCCAACACCTAACCATCACCTTCACCACCCTCAACACTACCCCCAACACCTAACCATCACCTTCACCACCCTCAACACTACCCCCAACACCTAACCATCACCTTCACCACCCTCAACACCTAACCATCACCTTCACCACCCTCAACACTACCCCCAACACCTAACCATCACCTTCACCACCCCCAACACCTAACCATCACCTTCACCACCCTCAACACCTAACCATCACCTTCACCACCCTCAACACCTAACCATCACCTTCACCACCCCCAACACCTAACCATCACCTTCACCACCCCCAACACCTAACCATCACCTTCACCACCCTCAACACCTAACCATCACCTTCACCACCCTCAACACTACCCCTAACACCTAACCATCACCTTCACCACCCTCAACACTACCCCTAACACCTAACCATCACCTTCACCACCCCCAACACCTAACCATCACCTTCACCACCCTCAACACTACCCCCAACACCTAACCATCACCTTCACCACCCCCAACACCTAACCATCACCTTCACCACCCTCAACACTACCCCCAACACCTAACCATCACCTTCACCACCCTCAACACTACCCCCAACACCTCACCATCACCTTCACCACCCTCAACACTACCCCCAACACCTAACCATCACCTTCACCACCCTCAACACTACCCTCAACACCTAACCATCACCTTCACCACCCTCAACACCTAACCATCACCTTCACCACCCTCAACACTACCCCCAACACCTAACCATCACCTTCACCACCCTCAACACCTAACCATCACCTTCACCACCCTCAACACTACCCCCAACACCTAACCATCACCTTCACCACCCTCAACACTACCCCTAACACCTAACCATCACCTTCACCACCCTCAACACTACCCCCAACACCTAACCATCACCTTCACCACCCTCAACACTACCCCCAACACTAACCATCACCTTCACCACCCTCAACACTACCCCCAACACCTAACCATCACCTTCACCACCCTCAACACCTAACCATCCCCTTCACCACCCCCAACACCTAACCATCACCTTCACCACCCTCAACACTACCCCCAACACCTAACCATCACCTTCACCACCCTCAACACTACCCCTAACACCTAACCATCACCTTCACCACCCTCAACACTACCCCCAACACCTAACCATCACCTTCACCACCCTCAACACTACCCCCAACACCTAACCATAACCTTCACTACCCTCAACACTACCCCCAACACCTAACCATCACCTTCACCACCCTCAACACTACCCCCAACACCTAACCATCACCTTCACCACCCTCAACACTACCCTCAACACCTAACCATCACCTTCACCACCCTCAACACTACCCCCAACACCTAACCATCACCTTCACCACCCTCAACACTACCCTTAACACCTAACCATCACCTTCACCACCCTCAACACCTAACCATCACCTTCACCACCCTCAACACCTAACCATCACCTTCACCACCCTCAACACTACCCCCAATACCTAACCATCACCTTCACCACCCTCAACACTACCCCCAACACCTAACCATCACCTTCACCACCCTCAACACTACCCCTAACACCTAACCATCACCTTCACCACCCTCAACACTACCCCCAACACCTAACCATCACCTTCACCACCCTCAACACTACCCCCAACACCTAACCATCACCTTCACCACCCTCAACACTACCCCCAACACCTAACCATCACCTTCACCACCCTCAACACTACCCCCAACACCTAACCATCACCTTCACCACCCCCAACACCTAACCATCACCTAACCATCACCTTCACCACCCTCAACACTACCCCCAACACCTAACCATCACCTTCACCACCCTCAACACTACCCCCAACACCTAACCATCACCTTCACCAACCTTTATCTGTGTGCGTGTGTGTGTGTGTATGTGTATCTGTGTGTGTGTGTGTATCTCTGTGTGTGTATCTGTGTGTGTGTGTGTGTGTGTGTGTGTGTGTATCTGTATCTGTGTGTGTATCTGTGTGTGTGTGTGTGTGTATGTGTGTGTGTGTGTGTGTGTATCTGTGTGTGTGTGTGTATCTGTGTGTGTATGTGTGTGTGCGTGTGCAGTCCCAGGCCCACCCTAGAGGAGGTGCGTTGCTGGGGTCAGTCGTTCGACCGGCTCATGTCGTGCCAGGCGGGGAGGAACGCCTTCCGGCAGTTTCTACGCACGGAGTTCAGCGAGGAGAACATGCTGTTCTGGATGGCCTGTGAGGAGTTCTGCAAGGAGGCCAACAAGAGCGCGGTGCAGGACAAGGCCAGGGTCATCTACGAGGACTACATCTCCATCCTCTCGCCCAAAGAGGTGCGTGTGAGGAGAGATCCGCACACTGATATCTCCCGGTTACACTGATATCTCCCAGTTACACTGATATCTCCCAGTTACACTGATATCTCCCGCTTCACTTTATTGGAAAAAAGCAACGTTTCGACCCTTAGGTCTTCATCAGGAAACTTCAAAGTTTCAAATGACAGGTAGCAGGTTTTTATGACATCACATCTGACATCATCTGCCAGTCAATTAGGCTAAAAGGTGCTGAATTAAAAGAGGCTGCAATTATATAAATACATCACAATGGCACACCTGTATGAATAGCCTATATACATCAATATATACATATACATCAACCTGTATGAATAGCCTATATACATCAATATATACATATACATCAACCTGTATGAATAGCCTATATACATCAATATATACATATACATCAACCTGTATGAATAGCCTATATACATCAATATATACATATACATCAACCTGTATGAATAGCCTATATACATCAATATATACATATACATCAACCTGTATGAATAGCCTATATACATCAATATATACATATACATCAACCTGTATGAATAGCCTATATACATCAATCTAAATACAGATACATCAACCTGTATGAATAGCCTATATACATCAATATATACATATACATCAACCTGTATGAATAGCCTATATACATCAATATATACATATACAAAAAGCAGATACAAAAAAGGAGACTATAGATTATAAAAAGGACTTAAAGGTGAAATAAAAAAGGCCATCAATGTAGTTCACACTGTTTGGAGAATGAACACACCAAACACAGCAACGAGGAAGGACTGTACTTTAAGCACCAATCCGTTTAAAATATATATATATACTGTACCTACATCTCTGAATTGACTACAGGATCTGGGAGTGGACAGTGTGTCTCTAGGATCAATGTTTGAATGTAGCAGACAGAAAGAACGTAGTGTGGATAAGCAGGAGGCCCTGCTGGACACCAGATCATGTTTTAATGTAGCAGAAAGAACGTAGTGTGGATAAGCAGGAGGCCCTGCTGGACCCAGATGTGTTCAGATGTTGGTGTAGATAAGCAGGAGGCCCTGCTGGACCCAGATGTGTTCAGATGTTGGTGTAGATAAGCAGGAGGCCCGGCTGGTCCAGATGTGTTCAGATGTTGGTGTAGATAAGCAGGAGGCCCTGCTGGACTCAGATGTGTTCAGATGTTGGTGTAGATAAGCAGGAGGCCCTGCTGGACCCAGATGTGTTCAGATGTTGGTGTAGATAAGCAGGAGGCCCTGCTGGACACCAGGTGTGTTCAGATGTTGGTGTAGATAAGCAGGAGGCCCTGCTGGACACCAGATGTGTTCAGATGTTGGTGTAGATAAGCAGGAGGCCCTGCTGGACCCAGATGTGTTCAGATGTTGGTGTAGATAAGCAGGAGGCCCTGCTGGACCCAGATGTGTTCAGATGTTGGTGTAGATAAGCAGGAGGCCCTGCTGGACCCAGATGTGTTCAGATGTTGGTGTAGATAAGCAGGAGGCCCTGCTGGACTCAGATGTGTTCAGATGTTGGCTGGTTTGGTCCCCAGGTGAGCCTGGACTCCAGGGTGCGTGAGGTCATCAACAGGAACATGCTGGAGCCCAACTCCCACACCTTCGACGACGCCCAGCTGCAGATCTACACGCTGATGCAAAGAGACTCGTACCCCCGCTACATGAACTCCCCGGCCTACAAAAACCTTCTGAACGCCCTGGCAGAGCAGGCCCCCGAGGTCTAGGCCACGACCTGTGACCTTTCTCCCTTTGACCCCGAATCTTTGGTTCTGTGTGTATGTTAGTGTAGAGTAAGGGATACCAGCCCTCCCAGAGATATCAGCGCTGTGGCAGAAGGTACTCAGGTCTTTCAGAGGGCTCCACACAGAAGAACCGCTACAGAGCAACACAGCACAACACTCCAAAGGAATAGTAGTCAGACTTTTCTCCCTGTTTATTTTGAGAAATAATCTATTTTATTCGTTGAGTTTTTTCAGTGGTCTGTTATTCTTTTTTGTATAATTATGTGACGAACATAATGCCTAATGTAGGCTATTCTATATATATATATATATATATATATATATATATATATATATATATATATATATATTTATATATATATATATTTATGAGTTTGTAAAAAAGAAAAAGGGAATTTGGGGTATTAATGGGATATTCCTGCTTCTATTTCCTGCGTATGAAAATCAAAGCTCAAGTCAAGTCAAGTCTCCAGGCTGTACTTGTAGGCAGCTTTGTGAGTTTCAGTACTGTTTGATTTACCTTCGATTCTCCCCGATCTGGGTCAGTTCACCTCCCAGGTTGGGACCTGGAACAGTGACTTGGCAACTCCGGTTCATGTACTAAATGTCTTGTGCTGAATGTTATCAACAGGTAAGGTTAACGGCAAACGGTTGTTTGAAGTCACATAAACACAAAGTTGAGTCCCAAGCTAGGATAGGAGTGAACGGAAGGGACTGTGTTTCCCTTCAGGTGTCACTACTTCAAGCTTTCAGACATACTGGGTTTTAGATAGAGGTGAAAGTGCTTCTGCCCTCTGACATTCGGAAAATCCCATCAAATGATTTATAAGTATTAAGGAACTAGCAGTCATGCAGTCTAGAGAAATGAAACATTTGGTACCTACAGACTAACTACCTACTGTATAGACCTCAAATGATAAAATGGCTACTTTTGTCAACACAGCGTTCAGTATGACTCTCGTACGAGGTTCAAGATGACTGACCTTCCCAGATGGTCAGAGAAGCAACTGAGAAGGGTCCACAAATGGAATAGTAACATTCTGAACACAATATTCCTTTGTTGGAATCAGTAGGTGAGTGAAATTCCCCAGAACAGCCTAGCAGTGACACCAAAGCTACCAAGTAAACTGTGTTCTTACTTGTCTTGGTGAGGGAAATTGGAGTTGCCAAGTGTTAGGGTTAGAGTTGCCGCCAAGTGTTGAGATATTTTATGTATCAACTAGTTTAATTTTTTGTTGCCTCACAAACATGTCACTCAAAGACCAGATCCTCTCGGGGAAGTGCCTTGACATTCAGCGTTTTGTGACATCTCTCATGGGCAATATTTATTTCCTAACTTTTGCCATATGGATGGTATCCGGACACCCTAAATAAGTCAAGTTACCTGGTCTGTCCTTTTCCTTGGCTGACTAGATTATTGCATGTTTCCTCCATTCCTTCCTCATCGTGAAAACATTGGTACATCTTTGTAGCCTATGGAGACAAATGACAACATGCCTTTTATGATAAAGGACAATGAAGGAAGGTGATGTGGGCAGAGTGACTGCAGCTAAACCTCAGTCTGCCAGTGTGTGTGTGTGTGTGTGTGTGTGTGAGTCACGGTGGTTCTTCTACTGGTCTTAGACTAAGCGTGATTCGAGCTGATGACTTCACCACGTAGGTCCACCTCAGATCCGGTCTAAGGTTCTGGTCTGGAGCCGCCTCCATGTTTCTGTTCTGTTCACTATGAAACGTGTTCTTTTGCTGTGCGTTTACTACAGGAGACATTTTTAAACAAAAAAAATAATGTGAATGTTTACAATATACGGTTAGTTTGTTCTGTTTTATTCCAAGGAAATAATGATTTGTGGGCATTTTGATTCTTTACGATAAAATAAAGCACAATAATTTTACTGACTTGTCGTTGTTCTCTTTCATTAAGCACCAAATCCAGTATACATGTTCCAGCTGTGGTATTAAGAACAGACTTCCTGTGTGGTGCATGTTAGTGTCTGGGGTGCAGTACAGGCCACTCCCCCAGTACAGGCCACTCCCCCAGTACAGGCCACTCCCCCAGTACAGGCCACTCCCCCAGTACAGGCCACTCCCCCAGTACAGGCCACTCCCCTAGTACAGGCCACTCCCCTAGTACAGGCCACTCCCCCAGTACAGGCCACTCCCCCACAGCTCTGGAGAGGATGCACCTGCCAAACTCTCAAAGCAAAAAGAACAATTGTTTCTTCCTGTGGCTTAACCAATGGCAACCCTGCCCACATGAATATGCATGAAAGGACACACATTCATGATGCTAAATAACCCTTGAACAATGAAGAGAGGGTCCCTTCCCCCTGAGCTAGGGCACCTGGTTAGGAGAGGGGCCCAGGGGGGGGCGGGGCTACTTAGCCATAGCATAATGCTAGTGGGTTCCAGTGGGTCTGAGGCTAGCGAGGCCTTTCACTTCTGGGGCGCAACTGTGAAGTCAGAAAGATGTCAACAGGAAAATCACAATCTTTAAGTTCAATTGTAAACAATAGTAATCAAAATGAACACCTCAATAAGTACCACAACCTATTTGTTTAAAATCAAAATCAGCAGTTGATGAAACAGTCTAGGAAACATGCTAGGGCAGGGCTGCTGCTCTAGCACCCCCTGCTGGCCAGTATTAAAACTCTGGATTATGATTTAAAGATTAAAATTAAAGAAAAGGCAACTTTTTTTCTTTCCTTTTTTTTTTTTTTTTTAAATCAAATGGATAACATTTTATTGGGAAATTAAATATTACACTGTTGTGAGGTCAAAGCAAAACGGAGAAGTAAATGTAGTTTGTTCAAGTTGTCAGAATGTTAAAATTACATGGAAACCCTGTAAATATAAAAACAGATGGTAAAAGAAACAGTGAGACAATAAGCTTGATCTACTCTGACAGCGGAAAGGACTAGGAACTCAAAACGGGTCTATAAACAAGATATTCAAATACAAAACAGCTGGGATTGGGTCTATGAACAAGATATTCAAATAAAAACAGCTACGATTGGGTCTATGAACAAGATATTCAAATAAAAACAGCTGTGATTGGGTCTGTGAACACAATATTCAAATAAAAACAGCTGTGATTGGGTCTATGAACAAGATATTCAAATAAAAACAGCTGCGATTGGGTCTTTGAACACAATATTCAAATAAAAACAGCTGTGATTGGGTCTTTGAACAAGATATTCAAATAAAAACAGCTGCGATTGGGTCTTTGAACAAGATATTCAAATAAAAACAGCTGTGATGTCTTTTTGTGGCAATTTGTGCACCAGGTACGCCAGAATACATCCCCTTGTCCTGTTGGGTCCGGGCCAGTCTTGTTGTGATTAGGGTCATTTTCCTGCTGCAGACACAGAATCCTGGTCCGGGAATCTTTGCTACTTCTCTCAATCCAAAGGATATTCCTTTACCCTCTCAGCAGAACTGGAAGAAAGCAAGCAGGCGAGATGGTTAAGGTCTTCTTCACACACTGACATGTTCACCAATCAGAACGCTCCGTGGAGCTGTGACAGAGCGAAGCCGGCTGACGCGTGACGCGGCGTGAGAGCAGCTGACCGCTGTGCGACATACCTTCCATCTATTTCCGCAATCCATGCAGAAGACGAACGTGGTCATTGGCTCATCAGCGCTGCGGGTCTGGACCTGAGGAACCAACCAATCACACAACACACAGTGACCAGGCTGCAACAACAAACCCAAACGCTTTCACCATCAGCATCACATGCTCGGTGTGGGACTCACCTTCAGGGTAATAGTGAAAACTATCACGCAAGCTACCTTAAACACTCCACCTAGTATAGTGTATCTGAAAGACATATTCAATTATGATGTTCTATTCCCCTACAGGTGAGTGTGGCCACGCCCGTACCTGATGATGTGCTATTCCCCTACAGGTGAGTGTGGCCGCGCCCGTACCTGATGATGTGCTATTCCCCTACAGGTGAGTGTGGCCCCGCCCGTACCTGATGATGTGCTATTCCCCTACAGGTGAGTGTGGCCGCGCCCGTACCTGATGATGTTCTATTCCCCTACAGGTGTGAGTGGCCGCGCCCGTACCTGATGATGTGCTATTCCCCTACAGGTGTGAGTGGCCGCGCCCGTACCTGATGATGTGCTATTCCCCTACAGGTGTGAGTGGCCGCGCCCGTACCTGATGATGTGCTATTCCCCTACAGGTGCGTGTGGCCGCGCCCGTACCTGAGTGTAAGTGCACTTCTTCTGCTTGCACTTCCCGCAGGTGAAGAGGTCTGTCGCCGTGCCGCTGGTCGTGGCCATCTGGTGCTCCCTCACGGCCTCTTTGGTCAGGTTCTTCCTCATCTCCTTCAGCTCGTCACTGGCCATCTCCTGCACCGGCAACACCATGAGACTGGGCCCTGAACACTAGGCCCTTAACACAGCACCAACACTGGGCCCTTAACACAGCACCAACACTGGGCTCTTAACACAGCACCAACACTGGGCTCTTAACACAGCACCTCCACTGGGCTCTTAACACTGGGCTCTTAACACAGCACCAACACTGGGCTCTGAACACAGCACCAACACTGGGCTCTGAACACAGCACCTCCTCTGGGCTCTGAACACAGCACCTCCTCTGCGCTCTGAACACAGCACCTCCTCTGCGCTCTGAACACAGCACCTCCTCTGCGCTCTGAACACAGCACCTCCTCTGCGCTCTGAACACAGCACCTCCTCTGGGCTCTGAACACAGCACCTCCTCTGGGCTCTGAACACAGCACCTCCTCTGGGCTCTGAACACAGCACCTCCTCTGCGCTCTGAACACAGCACCTCCTCTGGGCTCTGAACACAGCACCTCCTCTGCGCTCTGAACACAGCACCTCCACTGGGCTCTGAACACAGCACCTCCACTGGGCTCTGAACACAGCACCTCCTCTGCGCTCTGAACACAGCACCTCCACTGGGCTCTGAACACAGCACCTCCTCTGGGCTCTGAACACAGCACCTCCACTGGGCTCTGAACACAGCACCTCCTCTGGGCTCTGAACACAGCACCTCCTCTGGGCTCTGAACACAGCACCTCCACTGGGCTCTGAACACAGCACCTCCACTGGGCTCTGAACACAGCACCTCCTCTGGGCTCTGAACACAGCACCTCCACTGGGCTCTGAACACAGCACCTCCTCTGGGCTCTGAACACAGCACCTCCTCTGGGCTCTGAACACAGCACCTCCACTGCTACGAACCACGACCGCCGAGCCACAGTGCTTAGCTACGCAGCCAGACGATGAATGGATGAGAGAGGACTGCAATACCTCACAAACAAAGCACTGACCCTAACCCTGACCCTGACCCTGACCTTGACCCTGACCCTAACTTCTGGGACAAAACCAACAGTAGCCACGTGGAGGCAGACTCCGTTAAAGGACAGATTCTGAGTTTAGCATTATAAGCCCTGTTATAAGCTCTGTTATAAGGTTATTTACGATCACTAGAGGAGTTCCCTGTCTTTTAAACGAGAGTCCATGGTGTTTTTGAGAGATCTTGTTGTCTACGCACTTATGGATCCATTGAGTGTGTTAGCGGTGACGGGCTATATCTCCAAAGTGCACTGTTTAGTGAAACTGTGATATTGGCCGTTGTATGTGATCCTAAAGAACCTTCTAACATGGCGTATAAAGCTGATTCTGAACCTGCCCTTTAAGAACCTAACATGGTGTATAACGCTGATTCTGAACCTGCCCTTTAATAACCTAACATGGCGTATAACGCTGATTCTGAACCTCTCCTTTAAGAACCTTCTAACATGGCGTATAACGCTGATTCTGAACCTCTCCTTTAAGAGAAGGCCGGCGTGCTCCTCCTCCAGACTACGGTACCTCTGCGATCATCTTGGCCATGCGCTCCGGAGCCACGTTCCCACAGAGAACCGTCCTCCGCAGGTTGGGGTTCTTCACGTCCTTCAGGTTGGAGATCCGACTCCGCACACGGTTCTTGTATTTCATGTCGGTGTTCTTGAACTCTCGGAAGATGCGTGCCGCTTGGTCAAGGAGCTCGAGTTCTAACCTCTGCTAACAGCACCTCAACACGGCCGATGACAGCAGGACATATCGGGGGCAGAAACATACAGAAATACTAGGTACTCTAAATGAGGTCGATTCTTGGTTTTAAAAGGATATATTCCTCGATCTGAGCGCCCAGTTCATCACAGTCGCCACCGATGGCAATGTAGTCGTCTGGAAGACAGCAAGACAAGGTCAAATGGTGCTTAATAATGAGTTTAACATGAGACACAAACTAACTCCAGACCCATAACAGCTGCCTAATGCCGAGTGCATTCATCACAGGATGCCCCGCCCACAACAACAACAACAACAACAACAACATGAAACCAAGTCCATGACTGAGACGGAGTTAAGAAAGGTCCTGTATTGAGTCATTTGAGCTCATTACTGATCTGTGTCAGTCAGGTAGACAGCCCCCCCCCCCCCCCTTGGGGTGACATCGAGTGATGTCAGAGCTACATCCATAACATAATTTAAATTAAATCCTTCGCCATTATGTGTATTTATTTCCTTGATTTATAACTGTGTCTTTCATATGCTCTGTATGATGCTGTGTTATTGTTTACTTTTATCTTGTGTCATTTTAGGATGCCTATTTATAACATCTTGGCCAGGGACCTCCTGGCTAAATCTGGTGTATTTACATTTGTTGTTGATTGATATGCATCGTCCCTTCTCAAATAAAGTGAAATGTGACGGTACCCCCCGTCTGCAGCGCGTTGGACAGCAACTCCCTGCATTTGACCCGGACCGTGTCGGAGGTGCCGGGCGCGCGGGGGAAGGTGGAGATCAGCGTGTTGGTGTTCAGGTCTGCAGGCTCACTCTTACTGCTGGAGTTACTGCTGGAGCTGCTCAAAGGGGACCGGACACAACAACACACATATTACACTCTAGCCGTGAGATGAGTTGTAAATATCTGTTTTAGGACCAGCATGCATCTGGCTTCCTGACCTTTCCTCTTTGGGCTCCGGGCTGCCCTGTGACGGGCAGACGACGGGCATCGCCGACTCTTTCCTCTTCTCCTCGGTGGGCTTGTCTCCGCCTCCCGGCTCATCTGGAACCCAATGAAACGACAAGGTGTCAAATCCAACCCGCTTGTGTCCAGTGGGGCGAAATCCTGTTCCTTGTGGATTCATTATTCTACGATAAATCAGTACACCGAATAAATAAAATCACCCACATTAAACAGTTAGTGTGAACACTACTACTACCCACCCAACAGCTTCTTCCAGGATTTGATCAGGGCCTTGGCTAGAGACGTTACCTCCTCGTCCGTGCTCTGCTTGCGGATGGCGTTCACGGACATGCCGATTCTGGTGGACTGTGGAGAGAGTTTGGCTTCAGTGCTTCAACAACACCTCTACACATTGCAGGTGAGATGCGAGAAGGGGAGCTAGCCAAGAAGATACCTGAAGCAGTTCAAGGGTCATGGGCACGATCCTCAACTCCTTCAGCAGGTCCAAAGCCCCGGACTATAACAATCACATAAATCACATCAAATTACAATAAACACAATGTGGACTGTGGCACTACTTGCATGACAGATTCACATAAAAGGCAAACATGTTGTAGTTGATAAAGTTATATGTTGTACAGTCGTGTACCGCTAGCTAGTTGTAAAGTAGCTATTTTTTAATCAACCAGATAAGGAAACTGTTTATCAGTTTATTCCCATAACCAGCCAGGGAGTACGCTTATGTACACTGTAACTTTTATTCCTATATTCTATTTGTCCTGCTTTTTGTTTAAATGTCTATAATGACTTGCTTTTTGTTTTAATGCTTTTAATTTGTCCTGCCTTTTGTTTTAAATGTCTATAATGTCTTGCTTTTTGTTTTAATGCTTTTAATGTCTCATGTAAAGCACCTTGAATTGCCCTGTGGCTGAAATGTGCTATATAAATAAACTTGCCTTGCCTTTATCAACTAGTTAACTAGTTAGCTAACGTTATAATAGCCAGTTAACAGCAAGGTTAGGTAACGTTCATTATCCATGTGTATGTTGACTGAGTGGCCAAGTTTCCCACAGTGGTGCCGTGACCTAGAATAGATAGATAGATAACTAGCAGAGGTACTTGACGTGAACGTTTCTGATACCTTCCCTTTCTGACGGCTACCTATATCACGTAATGATGGCTAGTGCTCTAACGACCTGATGGCTAGCTAACGCTACACTGATAGACTGGGGTGTTGTTGGGGTGTTGTTGTTTGTTGTTAGCAGGCTAGCCAGCTGAAACACCAGCTAGCTTGCTAAGGTTAGCTAGCCTAGCTAGCCCCCTGGATGGAAACATTCATCATAACAAGGTAACGTTAGCTAGTCACTCTAAAGTTGTAGAATTACTATTTTACGACCAATATGTAGCTACATGCTAGTTATAACTGTCTTCACTATGCTAGCTTAGGCTAGCTAGCTGCATCTGAGCTAGACATGGCTAGCATGCTAGCTAACAAGCTAACCCTAACCCTCACCACCACAACCACCCTCATCCCCCTGCAGCTCCTCCACCCTCATCTCCTCACCCCGCTCTTCTTCTGCGCCATCTTATCCATCTTCTTCGCGATTCTAATGATCTCGTCTTCCTCTTTCTTGCCCATCCTGATCTGATCGGTCTGTTGTGGGTAAAACGCGCAAAACCACAGATGGAAGAGAAAAAAGAGCTTTCCACAAAGAGCACGCCGGTGTTCAACAGACCAGACTAGACGATCCCGGAGCTTAATGATCACACACATACCAGCCTAGTACAGACCAGACTAGACGATCCCGGAGCTTAATGATTACACACATACCAGCCTAGTACAGACCAGGCTAGACGAGCCCGGAGCTTAATGATTACACCAGCCTAGTACAGACCAGGCTAGACGAGCCCGGAGCTTAATGATTACACACATACCAGCCTAGTATAGACCAGGCTAGACGATCCCGGAGCTTAATGATTACACACATACCAGCCTAGTACAGACCAGGCTAGACGAGCCCGGAGCTTAATGATTACACACATACCAGCCTAGTATAGACCAGGCTAGACGATCCCGGAGCTTAATGATTACACACATACCAGCCTAGTCTAGACCAGGCTAGACGATCCCGGAGCTTAATGATTACACACATACCAGCCTAGTACAGACCAGGCTATACGATCCCGGAGCTTAATGATTACACACATACCAGCCTAGTACAGACCAGACTAGACGATCCCGGAGCTTAATGATTACTCACATAACAGCCTAGTACAGACCAGGCTAGACGATCCCGGAGCTTAATGATTACACACATACCAGCCTAGGATAGACCAGGCTAGACGATCCCGGAGCTTAATGATTACACACATACCAGCCTAGTATAGACCAGGCTAGACGAGCCCGGAGCTTAGTGATTACACACATACCAGCCTAGTATAGACCAGGCTAGACGATCCCGGAGCTTAATGATCACACACATACCAGCCTAGGATAGACCAGGCTAGACGATCCCGGAGCTTAATGATTACTCACATACCAGCCTAGGATAGACCAGGCTAGACGATCCCGGAGCTTAATGATTACACACATACCAGCCTATTACAGACCAGGCTAGACGATCCCGGAGCTTAATGATTACACACATACCAGCCTAGTCTAGACCAGGCTAGACGAGCCCGGAGCTTAATGATTACACACATACCAGCCTAGTACAGACCAGGCTAGACGAGCCCGGAGCTTAATGATTACACACATACCAGCCTAGTATAGACCAGACTAGACGATCCCGGAGCCTAATGATTACACACATACCAGCCTAGTATAGACCAGGCTAGACGATCCCGGAGCTTAATGATTACACACATACCAGCCTAGTATAGACCAGACTAGACGATCCCGGAGCCTAATGATTACACACATACCAGCCTAGTATAGACCAGACTAGGCGATCCCGGAGCTTAATGATTACTCACATACCAGCCTAGTATAGACCAGACTAGACGATCCCGGAGCTTAGAAGAAACTTCATCGAGGCTCGAATAATAGATGTCAACTAATCAAATCAAATCCATTTTATTTCTAAAGCACATTTAAAAACAACTAATTTTGACCAGAGTGCTGTACAAGTCAAAGCAGGCAATAAAAATACAGTAAGAATCACACAAAAAAGAGGCTAAAAACTAAAACCGACACAAGCATCAACACATAAGTGCAAAATGAGAGCACATAATATAGACATATAGGCACATATAAATAATACAAAATAAATCATATAAAACCACATCAGGTGGACCAAACGCTAGAGAATAAATGTGTCAGTTGTTAGTTCAAATTCTTTTGTCATTTGTCCGACGGTTTGGTAAATGGATATGGATCAATTGAATATGTCTGTCAGATGAGATGGCTCCCTGATCACATACATTGTTGTATAATTAACAATAGCTGATCTGCAAGTGATTTACCACTAGGTGGCGCTCCGTTCAAATAGCGGATTGTGTGGTCCCTCACGGGTCCCTCCCTCCCTGACTTGAACTAACCTGTACTGGACAGGATAGCGGGGCAGTATGGGCCCCTCCACATGGCTGATACCTATCCTGGCATATCAGATCAGTGTTTTCACAGATTATTATGACATCATTTTTCATCCGTTTCCCTGGAAAGTAAAGCAATATATAAAAACACATTAGACAAACACAATTTGTCGAGCACTTTTATTGAACCATAACTATTTAATCCTCCTAAAATGATCAACACAACCCTCACAGAGACTGACCAGGTGCAACTGTAAAACAAAAAATAAACTAAGAAAAAAAAGGCTTTAAACAGTTACCATCTAATGGATTTGTGATTGGCACCATTAATATGATCAATAAGCTCAAAAAGTCAAAAATTAAATCCGTATGCAAATGATTCAAAATAATGATGAAATTCACAATTGCATAATGTTATCTTGACGTATCAGCGTTGAGAGACCATGAAGGGTTCACTTCACACACCTTCCTCCAACTGTCCCTCACTGCCTGCCGTCTGTGACCTGTCTAAGAGCCTGCCTACTGTCTCACCTAGGAGACGTCCCAGTGGACCGATCCTCAGCACCTGCATGCAGACGTGATCACGGACCAAACCATGACTGAGGGGTGTGCCAGACCACAGAGGATGAGGGGAGTGAAGTCATCACACAGGCCTTGCTCATGAAGGTATGTCCTGTTTCTCTGCTGTTTATAGAACATTATCTCAGTCTATCAAATTAAATAGTTAATGACGTCCATGGATTTTAACTGGTGCCTCATGACAGTATCCCTATTGTAGCCTTTAGTACCAGTGCTTCACACTGGTAAGAGTGTGAAGCAAACATATTCTCTCCTCATAGAGCGGCCCAGTAGCCTATAGCGAGCTCACGCTGTCAGCAGGTACTGTAGGTAGCTTCTCTCCGCTAATCCCTATTAGGCCGAGAAGCCTCCAATCTGATTAGAGGGCTGCTGGGAAACTGGAAACAGAACTAGCTAGCAGCTTTATCTCCTCTCTGAGAGAGAATACAGCCTGTATGGCGAAATAACTTCTCTGACAGGTATGACCTTATTCAGCCTCTCACACACACACACACACACACACACGCACACTAAATCTCACACACAAACACATGCTCTACTTCTTAATCTCTATTCATCTCTGGCTTCCACACAGTCAAGTAAGTAGCCTTCAGGCATGCACAAGATGGACACGATTGTGTATCTCAGTTGACCTTCTGCTTTGTGCTCATTATCAGGTGGCCTGCGGTCGTTCTGGAGGGGAGCACTCAGGGGCCTCGGCCCTTTCATCTTTCTTTGCTTGATGTGCTGATCAACCGTGAGCAAAGATTAAGCAAATTGCTTGTGATGTTGCAGGTCCCAAAATAGCCCCACGAATGCTGGTGAGCAGCTTTGACCAGTGCAGAAGTGTCCCCCTTTTCACCAGTAACAATTCCCTGAAAATGTGAGATCAGGTAAGATCAGTCGGTTATATTACGTTGTATCTGTGGGGATATAACACAGTGCTAGTTGGTTGAGTGGATCATCTGTGATCAGGGGTGAAAATTCACTTTTTGGCTCATGGTGAGTCACCTGCTAAGGGGACTGTAGATGAAAAAATCTACCGGCCAAGTATATATATTTTTCAGATAGCCTTTCGAAATCTAGTCGCCAATTGGAAATTTTACCTGCATTTGGCCGGTGGCAGGTGTTAATTTTCAGCCCTGTCTGTGATATATATCGTAGACTCAAACATTCTTTGTGTGTAGGCCTGTTGCTGTTTCAAGTGAACTTCATCGATCTATCGATGGGCATCATCTTATATCCATCTTAATGAAGTGTCTGTCTAAAATGTGACACGGCTGACATCGTTCTCTGTGCTGTACTTGAGGACCAGTTAACTGTTGTAACGGCTATAGGTCATATAGAACGCCTGGTACAGTATAGTAGCCATGCAAGCATACTTTTCAATCTCTGTCAATTAGTTCTATACACGCATGATCATTAACTGACAAATGCAGAGACAAAACTGCTTTCTCAAGAAGTATCTCATCTCATTGTTATGCGCAGGTTATACACTCCAAAAGCGTCATTTCCTACTGCTTATCTCTGTATGCACCTAGAGCCTATAATGGAAAGCCAATAGGACCATTTTTCAGCCCCACCCACCCGAGGGCAAGCAATAGCGTGGACTTGGAACTGGATGAAAGTCCATGGAATATCATTGTGATCTAACCTGGTTGTGAGGGATTGTAAGGAAACGCTGCATGATCACCGTCATCTTACCCCCCCCCATGCTCTGTGTGATGCTGTGTTATTGTTTACTTTTATCTTGTGTCATTTTAGGATGCCTATTTATAACATCTTGGCCAGGGACCACAGATGAAAATGAGCCTCCTGGCTAAATCTGGTGTATTTACATTTGTTGTTGATTGATATGCCTCGTCCCTTCTCAAATAAACTGAAATGAAAACACTGCAATAACATCAAGCACCCCTGCTCACCACATGAAGATAGGGAATAGTGAGAAAACAAGCTTCACACTAACTTAAATCACACATTTCATTCATGGGTTGGATTCTAACAGCTAATGCTGCTCATCTCTCTGTGTTCCCCCCATAGCCGTCCTCACAGACACCATGAGTACCCTGCCCTTACAGGGGGGGCTGTCGGGGAGCGTGCAGACGTTGGCCCCCAGAGCCTCCCTCCAGCCCTATTCGGACCCCTCGGCCTCCAAGCGCGTCTGCTTCTACAAGAGCGGCGACCCTCAGTTCGGCGGGCATCGCATGGTCATCAACGCCCGTACCTTCAAAACCTTCGATGCCCTGTTAGACGCCCTGTCCAAGAAAGTGCCTCTGCCCTTCGGGGTTCGTACCATCACTTCTCCGCGGGGGGTCCACGCCGTGAGGACCCTGGACCAGCTCCTCGATGGCGGCTCCTACGTTTGTTCCGATCGGAAGCGGGTGAAGCCGCTCAACCTGGACGTGGCCAACCGGAGGCCGGTCCCCTGGAACGCCACCGGACCCGCGGGCCGCTGGACTCGACACGGCGCCGTGGACGGGGCGAAGGGGGCCAGCAGGCCAGCTAGGCTGGCTGAGAGCAGGGTGACGGTACGGACACCAAAGAGGCTAGTGGTCTTCAAGAATAGAGACCCAAGTAGCCGGCAGACCATCGTGCTGCACAGGAGAACTGCTCCCACTTTCAATGCCTTGCTGGATTACCTCTCGCAGGTGATGAAGTTCCCAGTCCTTAAACTCTACACACTGGATGGCAGAAGAGTAAGTGTTGTCAGTTAATTGATTGGCTAATTGCTTTATTGAAGATTATTTCTTACTATACCTATGCTTAGTACACACAGCAGAATACGTTAGGTTGAGCGTAGGATTGCAAACCTTGAAGTTTATGTTCAGGGTGGCAACGGGAAATCTCTTCTCAAAAACAGGAAGTACCAGAGCCAAATATCTAATCAGATGGGGTCATCAGGAGAGGAGATCCAAGGGAGAAACCTATTGCAACAGCATTTGAGCTCATTAAAAACATTGCATAAAGCGAAGGAGTCAAATACTTCTAGAATAGACAAGTACTCACCTATCCTCCCTTAATAAACTGAATGTTGGTCGGCGGTCTTGGCAGATGTAGAGCACGCTGAAAGTAAATCAAGGAGTTACCTCTGTTACCTCAGAACACTGCATGCATCAGCTCTGAGGATGACCACTATGAAGATCATCCCCTAGTGGGAGAAGCACAGACATCATTCAGCTTGGTCATGTGTTGGTCATCCTCAATGAGCCAAATCAGCAATATGTTCACCATTAAATCGATATGTAAAGAATATGATCAACAATAACGAAATGATAACTGATTATCTCTCATGTCCCAAAATCTATTGAATTCTTGAATTCTTCGTTCAGATTTTTCAAAGAGTATTGTGCTTCCACTGCCATAGGTTTTAAACGGAGAGCTTGTGAGACCTTCTGAGGCTTTGTGTTCTCATCTTGCAGGTGGACGGTCTCCCTGCTCTAATCTTATGCTCTGGAGTTGTTGTAGCGTCAGGTAACGAGCCCTTCAGACCAGGAAACTACGATTCCCAGAGACCTTCCCTCCTAGCACAGTCAAACCAATCAGGTAAATATATCCTTCAGACCAGGAAACTACAATCCTCACAGACCTCCTCACATGGCACAGGCTGCGTTCCGAATCGCATACTTCCAGACTATATAGTATTCCAAAAGAGGATGTAGTATGTCCCAATACATATGTCACGTGCAGTATGGCAAAAATACCAGAATGTCAACCAATGTCTGACAGCGGTGTCTTTGTCTAACAGTACACATTGTGCTATTTGTGCATTTTCCCTTTAGATTATGGCCAAAAATGTATTCTAATGTCTTTGTCTTTCCCTTTATCTCTCATTTCTAGAAAAAATTAAGTCTTTCTCCAGTGGAACAAGGTCGAGGAATTTCTCAATTTCGTCAGAGAGACACTTTGTGAATCAGATCAATAAGTCCTTGAAAGGAAGTTCCAATAGCCATCAACATCACCGATCAGGGTCAGGGGAGACAGATGTCAAGCATCGCCATGGAGAGTCTATAGACACTGAGACCTGCGAAGAGCCAGAAGATGGACAGCAGGCTTCCATGCCACAAGATGGCGACATTGAGAAGTCCTTCCGGGTGAACCAAGATGGCAGCATGACGGTGGAGATGAAGGTGTGTTTGACCATCAAGGAGAAGGAGATGATCCATTGGACTACTACGTTGAGCCGCACAAACCTTCCCACCCACCAGAGGGCGATGTGTCCCTGGAAGTCTGGGCCAGGTGACGATTCCCCCGACAACAACGCCCTGGATGAAAACCCCACAGGCATCAGAGAGGAAAACCGTCCCGCCAAGACGAGGAGGGCGGTGGCCTTCAGTGAAGATGGAGGGTGTAATAGTTACAGCGCTGCGGCCTTCGAAAAAAACAAATCCGGTTTGAATAGGACCCCAACACCAGGCCTCGGCCATGTGACGAAGACTTCCCTAGAAAGCTTAAAGTTGGCGACTGAGAATGGAGTTCAAGAGAGTACCCTGGGCACATACTCCTACATGGGAAGGACAGTGGATGGGCCGATGACAGAGGGGTACTGTGGGCTCAGGCAGAGCGGTAGTAGTAGCAGCAGGCCAGTACCAAAGCCCAGGAAAACGGGTTCCATGGGTTCAGGCTTCCATTCCCCTCTCAGAACCCCAGGGGAGCCGGAGCTCCCCCAGGTAGAGAATGATGGGACGGGAATCACAGAGACTGGGACGCACATGGATGAGAGACAGGGCTGCTACCACAACTACTTAGCTAATTCCCAACACTCCGTGGACGGTGGGCCTCTACGTGATTCCAGTCCAGTGCGCCAAAATAAACCGGCCTCTACAGACTCTGGGCCACGGTCTTCTAGCAACGACTGTGACGTGGATCTCACCAGACAGTCTTCCAGCACAGACTCACAGCATCGACGGAAAGATGAAATCTTATCTTTGTCGTCTGAGCCCATGTCTTCCGCACATAAGATTAGCAACAACCTGTCGTCTTTTACTGACAACGAGGCCCGCGCTGTGACAGACTCACAGACGGAATCTTCGCCCAGGGAGACGGAACACACCGGCTCAGCGATCAAAGATATCCCAGACAAAGTTGGGAAGAAAAGGAAAACGGGAAAGGTGAAAACAAATCAGAAGACTTCAACTAGCTTAGAGAAGAAAGAGAAGGACAAGGCGGCAAGCTCTTCAAAGACTACCAAACAAGCGTCGTCGCCTGACAAGCCTAGCAATGTCAGTTCAGGTAAAAAGAGTGGGACTGGGACAATAATTGGTTCAGGTAAAAAGAGTGGGACTGGGACAATAAGTGGTTCAGGTAAAAAGAGTGGGACTGGGACAATAAGTGGTTCAGGTAAAAAGAGTGGGACTGTTACAGTAAGTGGTTCAGGTAAAAAGAGTGGGACTGGGACAATAAGTGGTTCAGGTAAAAAGAGTGGGACTGTTACAGCAAGTGGTTCAGGTAAAAAGAGTGGGACTGTTACAGTAAGTGGTTCAGGTAAAAAGAGTGGGACCACAACAGAAAGTAGTGCTGGTAAAAAGATTGGGACTGTTACAGTAAGTGACAAAGCCAATAAGAAAAGTCAGAAGAACGAAAAACGGAAGACCGAAAATCAGAAGATTAAAAAAAAAGTCAGCGGAGTTGAAACTAACCCCATGAAAAAACAAAACCTGGCACTTAACATTGAAAACATAAAAGTGGTGTCTTCTAAAAAACAACTAAATATGAATCAGAAAATAGCAAGGGATAGCCTTATTAATGTCAATACACCTGATTCAGTTATTGTGCGACCAGCCACGAAGAATATGTTAGACATTTT
Organism: Borostomias antarcticus; assembly: GCF_949987555.1. Lineage (NCBI taxonomy): Eukaryota > Metazoa > Chordata > Actinopteri > Stomiiformes > Stomiidae > Borostomias > Borostomias antarcticus. Next base: position 138,293 of record NC_140245.1, read on the forward strand.
ACCTCCCAAACATCTTGAGCAGCGAAAAAAGATGATTGCAAAGCAAAAGTCCATGAACGAGAATCGGAAAACATCTCCAAAACATAATTTGGAATTGAGTGAGAGTGTATCAATGCCTGCCCTCCCCTCTGCACCATCAGATGTCCACCAGTATGTGGAAAACTGGCTAGAGAAAATAAACCCAGAATCTGTTCCCTACATGGAGGAGGAAGGCCCCGTCACATCAGACCCTGAGACAAAAGTTATTTTTCAAATAGGATATGATTCAGAATCAGAACTTAATAGAGAGGTGTGTCGAACACACACAGAGGAACACTGTCTTTCACATGGAGAAGCAGTTGACAAATCCACATCTTGTCGGTCGGTTCCAGTCAACGATGTGGACCCGGCAACCTCAGACTCACGAAACGCAAAGCATGCTGGGAGGAGGGGACTCTGCACCTCAATGCCAAGTGTCCAGATCGAGTCGACAGAACAGGAGAGTCGACTGTGGGTGACCAAATCGGCTGAGGTGATAGCAGTGGGGGGTGAAGCGTCCTCCTCCTCCAACCACCTGAGCCCCACGGAAAAGATAACGCCGGTCTTACGGCAGCTTTGTTCATCCATCCGGTCTATCAGGGGGGCCTCCATGCTGGAGAAGTCTCACAGCCTACCTGACTTCTCTTCACAGGTAGCTTCAGTGTTCAGGTCGTCGTCCAAAGCTCTGCTGTCGTTCCTGTCCCTGATGACCCTGAGAGACAGCTTGAAAGGCTCGATGGCGGGTGTTGCCTACGAGAGGAATTCACGTGGCACGGAGGCCCTGCTTGCGGTGCAATCTCTGCAGAACATTTCCACGATTGATAACGAGGAGGGACAAAGAGCAGGCCTGGCAGATCTGCTGAGCAGAACTTCCTCAGAGTTAAGACAAAGCTGGAAGGACTTCCGGGAGCGAAATGACATGCTAAAGGGTCAACGCCTATCTCCCAAGTTCTCGGAGCAAGAGTTTGTCTCTGAATCTGGCGAGGATCATGGCGGTCACCGCTTTGACATAGAGGAGCTCATGGAGGAGCTTGATATGCCCCAAGAGCTTCGAGAAGAGCTGACCTCATTGGTTGAGCAAAATGTATACCCTCTTGAACCAGATTCACAACCAGAACCTAAGTCCACTAATCTAGTTGAGTCTGCTGTGGAGGAGGAAGAGAGAAGGGAGGTGATTTGTGTTGAACCAGAGAATGACAACAATACAAACGTAAACGACGTCAAAGAGGACTTGCTGGTTGCTGGCGAGGTAAGCGATAAGACTGAAACAGAACAACACTCAGGACACCACGGAGGCGTTAACATCTCTGAGATACAAGAGCCTGAGGAAGGTACATTAGCAGAATCTGACATGAAAGAGTTACATGTGAGAAAGACAGATGACCTAACTGCAGCAGATGAACAAGAAAAACTATCGATGAAGTCAAGTTCAGACCAGGACCAGTCAGAGGCAGAAGTTGTTAGTTTAGCTGAATCTGTTCACAATAACTTAAGTGAGAAAGATACAAATTGCTTAATTGCAGCAGAGGACCAAGCAGACCAGATAAATGATTCTGACAATGTGTCTGAACCGGCCCCTGGAGGCGATGTCTGTGATTCAGCCAAATCAGTCTCAGAGGATGGAGAGGACAATGAGAGCAAGGAGGAGCAGGAGGAGGAAAGAGAGGGGGAGGAGGAACATGAAGATAAGGGGGAGGAGGAAGAGGATGTGGAGCAGGAGAGGGAAAAGGTTGTGGAGGGAAAAGATTTTGTGGAGGAGATGGAGGAGATAGAGGACAGAGTGCAACTGCAGGAGAGAGAAGAGGAGGTGAAAGAGGAGAGAAGAGAGGAGAGGAAAGAGGAGAAGGAAGAGGAAGGGAAAGAGGAGGAAGAGGAGGAAGAGGAGAGGAAAGAGGAGAGAGAAGAGGAGAGGGAAGAGGAGAAGGAAGAGGAAGGGAAAGAGGAGGAAGAGGAGAGGGAAGAGGAGGAAGAGGAGAGGGAAGAGGAGAGAGAAGAGGAGGAAGAGGAGAGAGAAGAGGAGAATCAAATAGAAAAGAATGTTGATGAAGAGGAAGTGGAAAGGGAAAGGGAGGAGCCAGAGGTGAGGGAAGAGATGGAGGAGGAGAGAGGGGAGGTAGAGGAGGAGGAGAGTGGGGAGTTAGAGGAGGAGGAGAGAGGGGAGTTGGAGGAAGAGGAGAGAGGGGAGTTGGAGGAGGAGAGAGGGGAGTTAGAGGAGGAGAGAGGTGAGGTAGAGGAGGGGGAAGGGGTAGAGGAAAGTGAACGCAAACAGAAAGGGGAACAGGAGGAGGAGGAGGTGGAGGAGAGGGAGGAGCAGGGAGAGAGAGAAGATAAAGTTGAAGAGCAGGTAGAGGGAATAGGGCAGGAGATGGAGAATGAAGTAGGGGAGGAAGAGGACAGATGTCCAGCCGAGTCTGATGTTGAGAATTTAGTGAAAGTTAGTGCCACTACAAAGATACTTGAAGAGGCCTGCTACGTAGAGGAGCAGAGCAGCCATGAGGAGGGCATCGATGGCACTGGAAAGACAGACCCAGAGACTAAAGAATCTGACCATGGAGATGACCTGTGCCAGGGTCAGGGCATGGACACTGAAAATGAACTTAAAACAAATGAAGGAGAAGAAGATCATGATGAGGGCAGAGAGCACAACCGTGGCACGTTAGTCCACCCTGTGGAGATTTCACAGGAATTGATTGACTTTGTTAACTCTGCCCTGCAGTCGTCGTCACTGACTGTTACCTATGACTCTAAGGGCAATCTCAGGATTGAGCCGGACAGGGCCCGGATTGTACCGACCATTCCCAAAACGAGAGAGGATAGTCAATATGGCCTGAAGCGTCTTCCGAGTCCCAACACGTCAGACCTGTCTGACTACAGGCCGGAGACCTCAGAGAGCGGCGGGTGCAAGACCGAGCCCTCGCCAGGCCCGTCCACCGAGAGCGAAGAGAAGGCCTCAGAGAGGAACTCCTACAGACAACGCGCAGTCGTCGGCGAAAGTGCGAATAAAAGCTCAAAGCCATCACCAGGAAGTAAAACAGAATCCCTTCAGAGTTGCAGAGTGAAAGGTCAGGGGAGCTCTTCTTCTCATGACTCCGGGGCTAAAGCCTCGGCCGAGGATCTGTCATCCATCAACGCTGGAAGCTCATCAAAGCCCGGCCCGCCTGAGCAACGCGCCGCCAATCATCCGGTGGTCGAGTCCAACGACGGGGTTCTGATCGATCAGGGCCGATGGCTCCTCAAAGAGAACCACCTCATCCGTAAGTCCCCTCCTCCACTGGCAGGCATGTATGATAATCTGGACACCTCGTCCGTTGACTCGGCCCCAGACGACGCCGGTGTCGTGGACACTCCTCCTCACGCCCCCCATGCAAACCGACACGCCCCCCTCGCCGCCATATCCTCCTCAGAGCTGGAGGAGATGGCCAGGCCTCCGACTCCCAAGTGCACCTACTTCAACATGTCACACGGGAGTGACTCTGACCCGTTTGAAGATGACCCTAGCGTCACTCGTAAGGAGAGGACTGATTCGCAGATGAAAAGGGACCTCATCAAAGTCTCGCCGACCGTAGACACCTCCAAAACGTGGCCAAAGAAAAACGGCAGCCTGTCGTCGTTCGCTACTGTGGAGTTTAAGATGGCGGACAGCAGAGTGCACCCAGAGGCCGCTCCGCCAGCTCAGCCCGGCCGGTCCCAGAGCGCGGCGAGGAGAACCTTGCGGTCACAAGACTCCCTGGAGCCAGCGGAGCTGAGGTGTGGCCAATACTGTCCTATTCTTTAATGCCGCACTCCAATCAAGACTCCATAACCTTCTACTACCTGACCATTCTGGGTAGCATTACATGCATTCAAATAAAATGTTGTTATTTAACAGTATTTTCAATAATTAGAGTAAAACATAATTTAAAAAATGATTGCAGTTAATTTTTAAATGACTTGTATGTCATTGTACTGTAAATATAGCATCACCTCATCTGCTGTGTGTGATGGTGAGTCACACACAGATGTGCCTGTATTCCAAGATCTCATAGTAATACAGTATTATATTGTAATATACAGCACTGTGTGTGTCTAAGATATAATATTATACACTATTACACTGTAATATACAGCTCTGTATGTGTCTGAGATATATTATACAGTATTATACTGTAATATACAGCACTCTGTGTCTAAGATATCCTATTATACAGTATTATACTGTAATATACCGCACGGTATGTCTGAGATATCCTATTATACAGTATTATACTGTATTATACCGCACGGTATGTCTGAGATCCTATTATACAGTATTATACTGTAATATACAGCACGGTATGTCTGAGATATCATATGTGTCTGACCTCATATTTATTTTTGTAAAACAAAACAATGTTAGATTATATTTTTATAGAAGTGCACAATAAGTAGCTTATTACTGCACTGGAAGACAGATAACACTGAGCACTTTTGAATCTGTCTTTAAAGCCAAAGAAATAAGCTATTCATTGATCGATTCTAAAATTGTTTACTTTTGAGATTGTCATGGCTGTATTTGTTGGAATGCTAAGTACTGTGGGCTTCTTGATTATGTACAGTTCTAATTGTAAATACTAGGGTTGACTGTCCTTTCAGTCTAGCTGTTTCCTAATTGAAACCCATGTAAATAGTAACAATACAAAGTGTGAACAAATTAAGGTATCCTAAACATTTTGTATAAAAGCAGCTTTCGTCAGCAACTGGTATGTTAATTTTCTTCGTAATATGGAATGTAATAAACTTTGTCATACGTTTAGTTTTTTAGTTTTCATCTGTGTTTAAACTGTACTGTGCTAATTCAGTTTAAACAGTGGTAGATTATTAGTAATCATCGGAGTCGGCCAGGCTGCTAATGTCTACAGTCGGCTGTTCATGTTGAGTAGCCCAGGGAAACAAACAAAAGCGAGTAGGGTTTGAGTTGCTAGTAGAGTTTGAGTTGCTAGTAGAGTTTGAGTTGCTGGTAGGGTTTGAGTTGCTAGTAGGGTTTGAGTTGCTGGTAGGGTTTGAGTTGCTAGTAGGGTTTGAGTTGCTGGTAGGGTTTGAGTTGCTGGTAGGGTTTGAGTTGCTAGTAGGGTTTGAGTTGCTAGTAGGGTTTGAGTTGCTAGTAGAGTTTGAGTTGCTAGTAGAGTTTGAGTTGCTAGTAGAGTTTGAGTTGCTAGTAGGGTTTGAGTTGCTAGTAGGGTTTGAGTTGCTAGTAGGGTTTGAGTTGCTAGTAGAGTTTGAGTTGCTAGTAGGGTTTGAGTTGCTAGTAGAGTTTGAGTTGCTAGTAGGGTTTGAGTTACTAGTAGGGTTTGAGTTGCTAGTAGGGTTTGAGTTGCTAGTAGGGTTTGAGTTGCTGGTAGGGTTTGAGTTGCTAGTAGGGTTTGAGTTGCTAGTAGGGTTTGAGTTGCTGGTAGGGTTTGAGTTGCTAGTAGGGTTTGAGTTGCTGGTAGGGTTTGAGTTGCTAGTAGGGTTTGAGTTGCTAGTAGGGTTTGAGTTGCTAGTAGGGTTTGAGTTGCTAGTAGGGTTTGAGTTGCTGGTAGGGTTTGAGTTGCTAGTAGGGTTTGAGTTGCTAGTAGGGTTTGAGTTGCTAGTAGAGTTTGAGTTGCTAGTAGAGTTTGAGTTGCTAGTAGGGTTTGAGTTGCTAGTAGGGTTTGAGTTGCTAGTAGGGTTTGAGTTGCTGGTAGAGTTTGAGTTGCTCCTTCTGGCCGTGGAAAACTACCTTAAGACTGGGATTCTCCTGAGTTAGCCAGACAGGTCACTCTCAAAGAACACCCTTGATAAAAGGCCTTAGACCCTAGCTTTGGTAGCTTTTGACTTCATCTTCATACATCTACTGCAGTTACAGCTGACTTCCTGAATCACCTGCGCCTGTAGGTTCAGCCTGTACCTGTTCACATGCAGCATGCAGAGGGAAGTTGTTTACAGAATGGTCAATGGACGGCACTTATAGAGTGCTTTTATAAAGCGCTTTACAATGGCCTCTCATTCATGCCATTCACACACACATTCACACACCAATGGCGGCAGCTGCCATGCAAGGTGCTAGCCTGCTCATTGGGAGCAATTTGGGGTTCAATGTCTTTGCCCAAGGACACTTCGACAGGAGGAGGCAGGATTCGAACCACCAACCCTACGATCATTGGACGACGATGTGCCCCAGCCGCCCCACAGAAACATTGGTTTATTAGGCCTCCAGGTGCTCAATCACATCCCTCCATCACATCCCTTCATCACATCCCTCCATCACATCCCTCAATCACATCCCTCCATCACATCCCTCCATCACATCCCTCAATCACATCCCTCCATCACATCCCTCCATCACATCCCTCCATCACATCCCTCAATCACATCCCTCCATCACATCCCTCAATCACATCCCTCCATCACATCCCTCAATCACATCCCTCCATCACATCCCTCCATCACATCCCTCAATCACATCCCTCCATCACATCCCTCCATCACATCCCTCAATCACATCCCTCCATCACATCCCTCCATCACATCCCTCCATCACATCTCTCCATCACATCCCTCCATCACATCCCTCAATCACATCCCTCCATCACATCCCTCCATCACATCCCTCCATCACATCCCTCCATCACATCCCTCCATCACATCCCTCCATCACATCCCTCCATCACATCCCTCCATCACATCCCTCAATCACATCCCTCCATCACATCCCTCCATCACATCCCTCCATCACATCCCTCCATCACATCCCTCCATCACATCCCTCCATCACATCCCTCCATCACATCCCTCCATCACATCCCTCAGCAAACTGTCTCACCTAGTGGCGATAAACATTACAACACACATAGGCGATTTTACCCTCTGAGAGGAGGGGGGGCAACATTTTGACGTGAGAAAAAAAAAAAAACTGTCCTGCCGTCTCATCCCATCTATTTACAAAGAATACCAGTTGTGAACAGTATGATCCGAGAAATCCGTATGAAAATTCAATATGTACAACGCATCAAACTTCATCTAGACACCACGAGCATGTCAATATGACTTTATGACCGAGCACTAGGCCATACCCAACACCACAACATCACACTGCAACTGTCAGAGGTGGAGGTCTGGTCAGAGGTGGAGCGCTGGTCAGAAGTGGAGGTCAGAGGTGGAGGTCAGAGGTGGAGGTCAGAGGTGGAGCGCTGGTCAGAGGTGGAGGTCAGAGGTGGAGGTCTGGTCAGAGGTGGAGGTCAGAGGTGGAGGTCAGAGGTGGAGGTCTGGTCAGAGGTGGAGGTCAGAGGTGGAGGTCTGGTCAGAGGTGGAGGTCAGAGGTGGAGGTCAGAGGTGGAGGTCTGGTCAGAGGTGGAGGTCAGAGGTGGAGGTCTGGTCAGAGGTGGAGGTCTGAGGCTGCCCAGCCCCTAAGTCTGAAGTGCTAACAGTAACTATAGTAACAGTACTCCTATATGCTAACATGGATATCTTAATAACACTATAGCTTACAATGAGAATCAGAATCAGTTTTTATGATTAAAATCGTTTTTTATTTATTTTTTATTTGCCACCACCACCGCCTCCTCCTCCGAGCCAGGGAAGAGGAGAGAGAGAGAAGAGGACATCTCCCTCTCTCTCCCTGACTCTCTCTCAGTGGTCCAGAGAGAGAGAGAGAGGAGAAGGAGATACCACCTTGACATCTCCCCTCCCCCCCTCTCTGGCTCACTGAGAGAGACTCAGCGAAAGAGAGGAGGACTCTCTCACTGAATCTCTCTCAGTGAGACAGAGAAGGGGGGGGAGGAGATGTCGAGATGATACCTCCTTCTCCTCTCTCTCTCTCTCTAGCCCACGAGAGAGAGTCAGGGAGAGAGAGGAAGACGTCCCCCTCTCTCTCTCTCTGGCTGCTGTTCCTCTGTCGCTCTCTGGCTGCTGTTCCTCTGTCGCTCTCTGGCTGCTCTTCCTCTGTCGCTCTCTGGCTGCTGTTCCTCTGTCTCTCTCTGGCTGCTTGCTCTTCCTCTGTCTCTCTCTGGCTTTTATACCCCTCCTGGCCCACGTCACAAGGGCGCTCTGTGACGTCACGGTTTGCGAGGCTCTTTTGACAAAACTACTTTCTAAAATCACTGTAAATCACTTGATTGGCACTTTCAGACAGGTGTGATGAAGGTGCTATTGCAAATTAAACCATGATCGGAACAACAAGACTGAGCTGGGGAGCCCACCCACGCGCACAGCGGCATATCTCAATAAAGGTTTTGTTGCCTAAATTAGCTGAGCAGCCGAGCAGCGTTCAGTTCAACCTGCAAACTTGTCACCTTTTGGCTACAGTCACCTTTTTTATGTTAAACATGGTAGTTTCAATGAATCTAGAGGGTTTTAGTTTTGTATGTCGTCACCTTTTTCATTACTCCAGGTCTGGTTCATAACAACGCAGGCGCCTTCACGAGTATCCTGGATTTGGCGTTAATATTTTATTCTCTCGTTCAAAATAAAGCAACTGCCAAAAGTTAAAAAGTCTTTATTGAGATATGCCGCTAGGGCGTGGGTATAGGCTCCCCAGAACTCCTGCCCTTTTCTTTTTTAAATAATATTCTCTATTCAATCATCTAATTCTGTCAAAATGTTCCAATATACAGTCCTTATTATCCATTTGTTTTAAGTCCTTCATCCATTCCCGCACGTTATAGCTCCCATATTATGACGATACTTGAATATGACACTTAAGAATGGGTTTATGTCAACAATCCTTACGCAGAAGTTCTTGTTTGTGATATTCGGGTGTGTAGATGTTTTTATGAATACGCCAACGAATACAAATAGCCTAGGCTATGTTACAGTTTAATCGTTCTGAAATCGGAATCGGAATTAGTCTGTTTGTGTGAGTCAATGATCAAACAAAAATCTAAAC
>NC_140245.1:159670-190880 GCF_949987555.1 Borostomias antarcticus
CTGTCCTTCCATACTCCCCCCTGTATCCATCCATACTCCCCCCCGTGTCCATCCATACTCCCCCTGTGTCCTTCCATACTCCCCCCTGTATCCTTCCATACTCCCCCGTGTCAGCTAACCTCTATGACCCCCCAGGACCTGCTGGAGCTGCAGAGTCAGATCCAGGAGACGCACGCTCACGCAGACCTGGACGTGGCCAAGCCGGACCTGACCTCCGCGCTGAGGGACGTCCGCCAGCAGTACGAGAGCCTGGCCTCCAAGAACATCCAGGAGTCGGAGGAGTTGTACAAGTCCAAGGTGCGGAGAACCTTGTTTTTCTTTGGTTCCTTTATCAGACAGGATGTACAGAGAGGGAGGGTCTTTCTACGCAGTCAGGAACACTAGCGCCTGTATGTTTGATCGGAGCTGTTACAAAATGAACAAATCCAACTGCCATTAAGATTTTAAACAAACAATGATGAAGAAATCTTACGCACGCACTATGCCATTTGCACATAGTAATATTCTGCTTATTTTAATGATTCCCTGTGCTGGTTTTAGGAATGTACTGTATGTTGTTGTGTTGTGTTAACTTGTGTTGACGACAGACAATAAAGTTTTCTGTATCTGAATCCCCTCCCTCCTCCTCCTCCTGGTGACGGACAGTTTGCTGACCTGATGGAGGCGGCGACGCGCAACACCGAGGCCCTCCGATTGGCCAAGCAGGAGGCCAACGACTACCGACGCCAGGTGCAGGCTCTGACCTGCGAGGTGGACTCCTTGAAGGGCACCGTGAGTACGCGCCAAACACGAGGACGAGGACGACTGGTCGCCCGGACGGCTTGAGTCCCGTGTCCTGCGCCGTCGTTCACTCCTCTACTCGGAGGAGGCTGTGCGTCTCTGGAGCAAACCTCCGCTGGTGCACTGCCCACCTCCGTGTTTAGACCTATCCTTCTCTATCAGATCTGTGAAGGGCTGTGAACAAAGGAGCATAACCCTTCCCCTCCCTTTCTCTCTCCCTCTCTCTCTCTCCCAGAATGAGTCCTTTGAACGCCAGATGAGGGAGCTGGAGGAGAACTTCTCCATGGAGGCGTCCGGCGCCCAGGACACCATCAGCGCGCTGGAGGAGGACATCCAGGGCATGAAGGAGGAGATGGCGCGTCACCTGAGGGAGTACCAGGACCTGCTCAACGTCAAGATGGCGCTGGACATCGAGATCGCCACCTACAGGAAGCTGCTGGAGGGGGAGGAGAGCAGGTCAGAGGCCCGGCACTCTGTGTGTGTGTGTGTGTGTGTGTGTGTGTGTGTGTGTGTGTGTGTGTGTGTGTGTGTGTGTGTGTGTGTGTGTGTGCGTGTGTGTGTGTTTGGTTCGTTGTTTGGTTCATGTAGAGCACTGATGCATTTACCAGACTGAAATGAATCAAAATCACTGAGGTGTTTTGGTGTGGTTTTAAATTGTTCTTTCTTTTTTAGAATTTCCACTCCAATGCCAAATTTCTCTTCCCTAAACCTGAGAGGTAAATGTCCTTGAATCAGTAATAAACTAATCATAGATGACAGCCAATGAGACGGCAGTACGCTGCATCTTTAGAACTCCCAACATAATGCCGTCCTCTATGTCACCACAGAATCCATGGTTGAGTACAAACAGCCAAGTATCACAACCACCAAGAAGGTCCTGATCAAGACCATTGAGACCCAGGATGGTCAGGTAACCAACATGTCACCTGCATTCTAAACACAAAGAGCAAGACTTCACCTGGAAATAATTCTAAATGGTAAATGGACTGCACTTATATAGCACTTTTCCACCTTAGCGGCACTCAAAGCGCTTTACAATGGCCTCTCATTCACCCATTCACGGCGGTAGCTGGCATGCAAGGTGCTAACCTGCTCATTGGGAGCAATTTGGGGTTAGGTGTCTTGCTCAAAGACACTTCGACATGTGGACAGTCGGAGATGGGATTCGAACTGCTGACCCTTCGATCATTGAACGACCCGCTCTACCAACTGAGCTACAGCCGCCCCTTCTAAATATCATTACTCTGTGATACTTAGACTTAGATCAGGTCTACACCAACCAGCTAGACATATTACACAGGTAGTGTAAGTGTGTCCAATTATCAGACTTCACATGTACTGTCAGTTTGTTAAGAGATACTTAAGGAGTGTTAGTGATTGATGGTTGATTGGATCCTGATCAGAGTCTCTTCCACAGGTGATCAATGAGTCTACCCAGAATCACGAAGACCTGGAATGATCTCAACTTGTCAGTGACAAGACTGGTGGCAGCATGAAGTAATCAGACTCCAAACTAACAGCGACACAAACCTTGGGCTGAAACATGATTATTCTATTGTCTAGACACAATGACAACACAGCAATAACCGCAACTTTCTGTGTTTCTGTAAATGTTTCAATGTAACCCAAACTATTTTTGAGTGAAGCAGCACCCTTCTCCCTCTCACAACCTATTAACCTGTATGTTAAATAAAGAGAACACGTTTCTGTCCCTCTGAGCATCAATAAACGGTTTAGAGAAGGAACAAGTTGTTGTGGCATGCTGTCTCCGACATTACAGTGTTCAAATGACTCAAGCTAGTTTCCAATGGGCATTGGGCAGACATTTTCAACAAAAAATCATCTCCAGAAATGTAACTTTACAGGTGTCAGTAGCCTATTTGGCCAGTGTCACAGAACAACCAAACAAGCCTTCCTGTGTCTCTCTCACTATAAACCAAATTTAAGCATCCTAACCTAACTGTACTTGTTGACATAGGAATCTCTACCAATTAGAAATCTAATTAAAGCATCTTGACATAAGTGCTACCTAGAGAATGTGTGGAGAAAGGACTGGGGCCTAGACTGATGTAGCTTTCTTCACCTCTCATAACTCATGTCCCAGACTAGGCCTACTCACTAGCCTACTGTCCCAGCCTAGACCTACTCACTAGTCTACTGTCCCAGACTAGACCTACTCACTAGTCTACTGTCCCAGACTAGACCTACTCACTAGCCTACTGTCCCAGACTAGACCTACTCACTAGCCTACTGTCCCAGCCTACTCACTAGCCTACTGTCCCAGACTAGACCTACTCACTAGTCTACTGTCCCAGACTAGACCTACTCACTAGCCTACTGTCCCAGACTAGACCTACTCACTAGTCTACTGTCCCAGTCTAGGTCTACTCACTAGCCTACTGTCCCAGACTAGACCTACTCACTAGCCTACTGTCCCAGACTAGACCTACTCACTAGTCTACTGTCCCAGTCTAGGTCTACTCACTAGCCTACTGTCCCAGACTAGACCTACTCACTAGCCTACTGTCCCAGACTAGACCTACTCACTAGCCTACTCAAGCACGGTGATACTGATTCTGACACATTTCGGTTATTACGGTTCGGGGCAGTAAGATAGATAGTGCAGGGATATCCGTTAGTAGGCTAGCCTACCGTGAAAAAAGTAGGCCTATGTTCTTAATGACTGAAATGGCATGGCTGTGTTTGACTGCCATCGTGTGGAGAATCACTTTCCCTTCACGCTGTAGTTTCGCTACTGTTCAACATGTTGAGCAAAAGGCTATTGTTTATTGTGACACTGTAATTAAATCTCAAGTGACATTTTTCCCCTCAAAAATACCATGCACCTTGATCATTAGCTATTTCGATATACTAACTGTAACTATAGCAAGTTATTTATGTACTTATTTGTGTTATTAAACAGCCAGGGGATCTCGGCTGACTAATTAGTGTTGCTTGTTTTCGACCGTGTTCGCCCTCCAGAGTGCGTCTGGAGGAGGAGGAGGATGAGGATGAGGATGAGGAGGAGGAGGAGGAGGAGGAGGAGGAGGAGGAGGAGGAGGATGGAAGCGCGCGAGGAGGAGGAGAGTCTGTCTGCTCACTTTCCCATCAACCCGCTGTAGCCTAGCCCACTCAAACTGGACAGTGTTTGTTTAAAGTTACACAAATCTGAGTATTATTAACAGAAATGAGTAGTAACCTGGACTGAGCCTAGCAGTTATTTGTAATGGGCTCTGTGACATCCGCTTTGACCAGAAGGACCAGGAACGCGTTGGTCCAAGTAGGTTCAGAACCAGAGCAAAGCCAACCGCCACCAGAACCGGACCGGATAAGGAAGAAAAGCGTCCGCTTGAACTCTCCCTGGAACCAGAACCAGAGTACGAGGCTGTCCGAGGGGCCGGCGGGTCCGGACGGCGGCGGGGCGGTGCTAGCAGGTAAGGGCATCTAAAACAACCATTCACACTCTGACAAACTTTTTATAGATGACAAAAATAATAATAGGACTTCTCGCATTTCCACAAACACAGCCACACATTTTTGCGTGGAACAAACGGTCTTACTGTCTTTGGCTGTGAGAGTTTCATCACTTTCTCCTGCGTTTATAGCATATAGACTAGAAACAAGCTTCACAGGGACAACCTGAATGCGACCCACACAGGGTGGCCCACGTGACCATAATGAACAGGCAGAAACCCTTTGAAGGCCAACCTGTTGAATATCAATGCATCATATGCGTGTCTCAACTACCCAAGCATCTCTTTGATGGGTGAGTAAACCCTCCCTAGCTGTAATATCTGAAGAGAGTAGCCTGTCAGGCCTACCTACACTTGAGTGTGTGAACCATGTGCTAAGGGGCTCTGAAGTATTTTAGATAGGGGGAGTCATAGCATGTGATCCAGACTCTAACCCCGGCTCAGTCTCATCCCTCCCGGAAGGACTCAGTGGCTGCGTTCCGAATCACATACTACCCTACTATATAGTATGCCAAAACAGGATGTAGTATGTCCCAATACATAGTATGCCACATGCAGTATGGCAAAAATACCAGGATGTCCTACTACATCCGGTCGTATTTTGCAGTATGCAAGCCAGCAGGCTTTTCTGGCTATTCTGACCCACAATCCTGTGCGCAGCGTCACATGTGCCAGTCGTGACATTCGTGACAGCTGAAGACGAATGTCGCGTTATGGACAGCGACGGATGTTGGCAAATTTCAAGGCGCAATGTTATGACAAGGTAGTATGTCCCAATTGGATGCCTACTGCTTGCAAAGTACGTACTTTCTAAGGGCAGCTGTAGTAGGTACTGGTAGTAAGTAGTAGAAGTATGCGATTCGGAACACAGCCTCAGTCTCATCCCTCCCGGGAGGACTCCCTCTGTCTCTCCATGGCTCCTAAAATACCTCAGGTGATGCGGTTGTCATGGCCACGCCTCCTGCAGAGTTTCCCGCTGCGCCTGAATTGAGGAGCACCTGCGCTCTGCGCATGCGCACTGCGCCTCCCTCCCCCCACGTCTCCCGACTGCGCGCTCACCTGGGGGGGCATGGCCGGCTCTATGGGCTGTCATTACATTACATTTACATTACAGTCATTTAGCAGACGCTTTTATCCAAAGCGACTAACAATAATTGCATTTAACGTAGGAAAAGCCAATGTACTACTACTCGCCAGAACTCACAAGTGCATCTTCTTTCTAAAACAAGTGACTAAGAGCATGAAGGCAAAGTGCAAGAATAGCAATCTAAAGTACAGTGCAATACAATACAATACAATACAATACAATACAATAAGTGCTTAGGTGGGAGGATTGTTGTAGTACTTCTTGAAGAGGTGAGTTTTGAGCCTGCGACGAAAGATGGGCAGCGACTCTGCTGTCCTGACGTCAGTGGGCAGTTCATTCCACCACTGCGGGGCCAGGACAGAGAAGAGCCGTGACCGTGGGGCCAGGACAGAGAAGAGCCGTGACCGTGGGGTCAGGACAGAGAAGAGCCGTGACCGTGGGGTCAGGACAGAGAAGAGCCGTGACCGTGGGGTCAGGACAGAGAAGAGCCCTGACCGTGGGGTCAGGACAGAGAAGAGCCGTGACCGTGGGGTCAGGACAGAGAAGAGCCGTGACCGCGTCGATCGACCACAGGGGCCTAAGGATGCCTGGCCCACACCCAAAACTAGCACCCCCCCACTGGTGCCATAGTTGAATTAATTAATAGCATTAATTATTTTTTGTATTAATCATAGTATTCTTCTGTTAAATTAAATAGCCTACTAACTTTAGATTCCCTATGAATAAAGTTATTAAGAAATAATGGTGAGTTTTTTGTTTGACGGCCACCATACTGAGAACGGAAGTGACACCAATGTAGCGGTTACCTCAAGTGTGATTTCAGTTGTGAGTGGAGCTGAGCTGAGACCTCCAGGCCATGCTGATTCATCACAGCTTACTGACAGGCCTAGCCTCGCCTTACTCCTGTTCAACACTTAGAAATGTTTTCTCCGGGCATCAGCATAATATGTTTCACCAACACAAGTTCACCAGACTATGTATTGAGTCAGAGGGAGAACGAGAGAGCTCAGTGTAATTAGTAGGCTATGTGTCAGTGCTGCACAAATACAACAGCATATCGTACTATCAATTAATGTCCCCTCATGCAGTTCATATGCCCCCTAATGACAGGTCTGTGTGTGTGTGTGCGTGTGTGTGTCTGTGTGTGTGTGGGTGTGTGTGTGTGTGTGTGTGTGGGTGTGTGTGTGTGTGTGTGTGTGTGTGGTCGGGTCCTGCCTCTAATTTGGCAACTCTGCGTGTGACTGAACCCTCATTACAAATCCCTTATAAAGGAATGCATTATTATGTTTTTTCTTAAATTTACTAAATAAAACAGCTTTACTCATTACAATAGGTTACTGGAAACAACTCCCCTTCCTTAATAGTCTACACTAATAAGCTAACCCTTAGTAATGGGGTGAGGTACTAGTTTAAAAAACGCAACACAACAATTTCCCTTGGAAATTAAGT
The DNA here is from genome assembly GCF_949987555.1 of Borostomias antarcticus. Taxonomy (NCBI): domain Eukaryota; kingdom Metazoa; phylum Chordata; class Actinopteri; order Stomiiformes; family Stomiidae; genus Borostomias; species Borostomias antarcticus. The sequence goes on from NC_140245.1 coordinate 166,460, forward strand.
ACCCACCCACCTACCCACTCACCCACCTACCTCCCTCCCTCCCTCCCTCCCTCCCTCCCTCCCTCCCTCCCTCCCTCCCTCCCTCCCTCCCTCCCTCCCTACCTACCTACCTACCTACCTCCCTACCTACCTACCTACCTACCTGCCTGCCTCCCTCCCTACCTACCTACCTACCTACCTACCTGCCTGCCTACCTACCTACCTACCTGCCTGCCTGCCTCCCTCCCTACCTACCTACCTGCCTGCCTCCCTCCCTACCTACCTACCTACCTACCTACCTGCCTGCCTACCTACCTACCTACCTACCTACCTACCTACCTACCTACCTACCTACCTACCTACCTACCTACCTACCTACCTACCTACCTACCTACCTACCTACCTACCTACCTTCCTACCTACCTACCTCCCTACCTACCTACCCACCTACCTACCTACCTGCCTACCTACCTACCTACCTACCTACCTACCTACCTGCCTACCTGCCTACCTGCCTACCTTCCTACCTACCTACCTACCTACCTACCCCACTACCTACCTACCTACCTACCTACCTACCTACCTACCTACCTACCTACCTACCTACCCACCCACCCACCTACCTATCTACTGTACCGACATTGAACATAGCAAAAATTGGCATCACGAACCATTCTATTATCACTCACATCCTCTGAAATACATGTCGCCCATATTTGGAGCCGTCAGTCGTTCATGTTGTTCTCTGATTATTAGCCAAATGCTTCCCTCGCACAAGAACTGGAGGAACATCATCTTCTTTCCCGTCACGCCCGTCTTCCTCCCCCCTCCCCTGGTCAGGGGCCTCTATAGCCCCTGGAGAGCCTGTCTTCCTCCCCCCTCCCCTGGTCAGGGGCCTCTATAGCCCCTGGAGAGCCTGTCTTCCTCCCCCCCCCCTGGTCAGGGGCCTCTATAGCCCCTGGAGAGCCTGTCTTCCTCCCCCCCCCCTGGTCAGGGGCCTCTATAGCCCCTGGAGAGCCTGTCTTCCTCCCCCTCCCCTGGAGAGCCTGTCTTCCTCCACCCTCCCCTGGAGAGCCTGTCTTCCTCCCCCCTCCCCTGGAGAGCCTGTCTTCCCCCCCCCCCCTGGTCAGGGGCCTCTATAGCCCCTGGAGAGCGTCCTGATAGCCTTGCTGTTGAAGAGCTGCAATTACACGACCGCTGATTGTGTTCCCGGCGTCTACGGGAGAAGTAGGTCGTAAGGAGAGGCCGTTCCTCGAATGAGTCCCTCACCCACGACCCATGATTAGAGAGGAGGCATGACTGTCTGAAGCTCCTCACTTCTCCTTTCAAAAAAGACAAGTGTTCAAAAAGAGTGTTTCTTGTGAAGTTAATGGGGCGAACTGAGTTGATGTGCTTTGAAGGGCGCAGCGTCTCAGTGCTCACGTGGAAGGCTTTCCCCTGAGAACACACAAAGGGTTTGGCTCAGACATCTTATTTTCAGTATCTGTGTGAATACTTGTGATTATTGTCCCTGGCGGTGCGCGTTTTCTCGCTGGCGTGGGGGGTGAGCAGAGGGGTACGCACGATTCCAGTCAGCCCTGTGACTAATGACTGCTGCGTCTGCCACAGGCTTGTGTGGTGTTTATCACATGTTGGGTGAGAAGCAGGCTGGGAGCACGGTTTATGGCCAGGTTCATTATCCAGGCTTTAATCACAAGCGTGGGCACGCGGGTTCAGACCGACAAACAGCAGGAAGCAGTTGATCCTCTGGATAGGAACCAGAAGCCTGCAGCTTCAAATGTACCAGCAGCGTTTGTGTTAGACCGTACCAGCAGCGTTTGTGTTAGACCGTACCAGCAGCGTTTGTGTTAGACCGTACCAGCAGCGTTCGTGTTAGACCGTACCAGCAGCGTTTGTGTTAGACCGTACCAGCAGCGTTCGTGTTAGACCGTACCAGCAGCGTTTGTGTTAGACCGTACCAGCAGCGTTTGTGTTAGACCGTACCAGCAGCGTTTGTCTTAGACCGTACCAGCAGCGTTTGTGTTAGACCGTACCTCTGTTCTTCCAGAGCCAGGAAACCAACCCATGGGTTTATGGCCGTGTGACGGCGGTGGCGTCTTCACAGATCTGTTGGGTGAGTTTCATCTCCCTCAGGTCATGTGACGTGTGCCACCATTACCTTAAATGTTGCTCTAATGACTAACTAGCTGGAGGATACGTGGCCTCCCGGCTCCCCAAGCTTCCTAATGACCAGGATGTGTCACTGTGGTTACAGCAGGGGGGAACAGGCAGTTCTGACGATAGGGCCTCGCGGTCGAGGGGAGACACTAATGAGCTTGTTTGTTCTGTCCCGTTACGTAACGAGCCTCATCGTGGGCAGGTGAGTAGCGGCGTGCAGTCGGCTGTTTCTTCCGCCGTCTAATTCCCCATATGAACCTCTGTCAGGGAGGCAGAGAGGAAAGAGGAAAGATATACTTTTCACTCATAGACATTTTAATTGTAACTGTATATGCTCCCAAACTACACAGCTACGCTTCTAAATCTGGCCACAACTCTACCACTACTGGTTGGGGAAGTGTGAGAATATCAGTTTACATTCAGCTCCATGTAATCAGCGTCTATTGATATGATCCTGGGCGGGTCTCTTTCATCCGCAGATCAAAGGTGAGAGATTAGGAGACAGGTGTGATGAGCAACACATTACTAATGGAATGACTGAACCAAGACTATCCACAGTAGCTAAGTATCTAAACACTTTCATCATATTTCATGGGCTTCTTTTTTCATTTTTAATTGTTTATTTTCCATTCCATTTTCCAAAACAAATCATGATGCTATTCTGTAATTGTGAGTCTAAGTATACTGACTAAAAAGTGCAATAAATTGAGATAATTCCAAAGTTGTAGGACAGGGGAACCATGAAAGGATACCAACCACACACGCCTGCTGCTTCAGCCCTGACTGGACTACAGTACCCACCATCACACTGGGACTACAGTACCCACCATCACACTGGGACTACAGTACCCACCATCACACTGGGACTACAGGGGCTTCCTGTTGCCTGGTTACAGAACATGTCTGAATGACAATGACCCCTCAAGGAAATGCAATATACAGTATATATATATATATATATATCTGGTCGTCCCTGGCTGGTCTCTGGTCCAGTTCCAGCTGGTCTCTGGTTGTCTCTGGCTGGTGCACACACTCCTCTCATCACCTCCTCCTCTCACCTCCTCCTCTACCTCCTCTCACCTCCTCCTCTCATTACCTCCTCTCACCTCCTCCTCTCATCACCTCCTCCCATCACATCCTCTCATCACCTCCTCTACCTCCTCTCATTACCTCCTCCTCTCATCACCTCCTCTACCTCCTCTCACCTCCTCCTCTCACCTCCTCCTCATCACCTCCTCTCATCTCCTGTCATCACCTCCTCTCATCACCTCCTCACCTCCTCCTCTCATCACCTCCTCCTCTCACCTCCTCCTCACATCACCTCCTCACATCACCTCCTCTCATCACCTCCTCCTCTCACCTCCTCCTCACATCACCTCCTCTCATCACCTCTCACATCACCTCCTCTCATCACCTCCTCCTCTCACCTCCTCCTCACATCACCTCCTCACATCACCTCCTCCTCACATCACCTCCTCTCATCACCTCCTCCTCTCACCTCCTCCTCACATCACCTCCTCACATCACCTCTCACATCACCACCTCTCATCACCTCCTCCTCACATCACCTCCTCCTCACATCACCTCCTCCTCTCACCTCCTCTCATCACCTCCTCACATCACCTCCTCACATCACCTCTCACATCACCACCTCTCATCACCTCCTCCTCACATCACCTCCTCCTCACATCACCTCCTCACATCACCTCCTCCTCACATCACCTCCTCTCATCACCTCCTCCTCTCACCTCCTCCTCACATCACCTCCTCCTCTCACCTCCTCCTCACATCACCTCCTCACATCACCTCCTCCTCACATCACCTCCTCCTCACATCACCTCCTCCTCTCATCACCTCCTCCTCACATCACCTCCTCCTCTCATCACCTCCTCTCATCACCTCCTCCTCTCATCACCTCCTCCTCTCACCTCCTCCTCTCATCACCTCCTCCTCTCACCTCCTCTCATCAGCTCCTCTCTACTCTCCCTGTCCACAAACCACAACAGCAAACCACTTTGTGCTGAAGAATATGCCCAAGTAATACAAATGATCTGTTCAGAGATGTAATGGCTCAGTACATGAAACGCAGGTTCAGCAGGGGTCTGGGAACTGAATCCAGTTCCCATCTTTAATAATGCAGAGAACCCTGCCTTCATTAGAGGGGTGTTCAGAAACATGAAACATGGCGTTGTTCATAAATGTCAGCCCTGTGCTAATAAGGGCTGTCTGCTGTCCACACCGTCTGGAGTTAGAGAACAGAGCAGTAACAGAACCGCAGCCATGGCAGGGCGTGCTCATCCCGCTGACGGATAAACAATTCAACAAACAAACATGAACGTAAACAAACTTGCACTTCTCTCAACGATAAATGGTTCAGAAAAAAAAAATGGCACCGTTAAATGGAGCTTTTGATGCTCCGCTCAGCTCAGCACGGATGAAGGATTAAACCTTAGAAACATCAATAAGACGGCCAGACAGTCAGGGGGTCACGTCCCACAGTGGGCCTGCTGTGAGGGGAGGGGCAGTAGTGAGCTGCTGTGAGGGGAGGGGAGGCAGTAGTGAGCTGCTGTGAGGGGAGGGGAGGCAGTAGTGAGCTGCTGTGAGGGGAGGCAGTAGTGAGCCTGCTGTGAGGGGAGGGGCAGTAGTGAGCTGCTGTGAGGGGAGGGGAGGGGAGGCAGTAGTGAGCCTGCTGTGAGGGGAGGGGAGGCAGTAGTGAGCTGCTGTGAGGGGAGGGGAGGCAGTAGTGAGCTGCTGTGAGGGGAGGGGAGGCAGTAGTGAGCTGCTGTGAGGGGAGGGGCAGTAGTGAGCTGCTGTGAGGGGAGGCAGTAGTGAGCTGCTGTGAGGGGAGGGGGGGCAGTAGTGAGCTGCTGTGAGGGGAGGCAGTAGTGAGCTGCTGTGAGGGGAGGGGAGGCAGTAGTGGGCCTGCTGTGAGGGGAGGGGAGGCAGTAGTGGGCCTGCTGTGAGGGGAGGGGCAGTAGTGGGCCTGCTGTGAGGGGAGGGGAGGCAGTAGTGAGCTGCTGTGAGGGGAGGGGAGGCAGTAGTGAGCCTGCTGGGAGGGGAGGGGCAGTAGTGGGCCTGCTGTGAGGGGAGGGGAGGCAGTAGTGAGCCTGCTGGGAGGGGAGGGGCAGTAGTGGGCCTGCTGTGAGGGGAGGGGAGGCAGTAGTGAGCTGCTGTGAGGGGAGGCAGTAGTGAGCTGCTGTGAGGGGAGGCAGTAGTGAGCTGCTGTGAGGGGAGGGGGGGCAGTAGTGAGCTGCTGTGAGGGGAGGGGAGGCAGTAGTGAGGCTGCTGTGAGGGGAGGGGAGGCAGTAGTGAGCTGCTGTGAGGGGAGGCAGTAGTGAGCTGCTGTGAGGGGAGGGGAGGCAGTAGTGAGCTGCTGTGAGGGGAGGGGAGGCAGTAGTGAGCTGCTGTGAGGGGAGGGGAGGCAGTAGTGAGCTGCTGTGAGGGGAGGGGAGGCAGTAGTGAGCTGCTGTGAGGGGAGGGGCAGTAGTGGGCCTGCTGTGAGGGGAGGGGAGGCAGTAGTGAGCTGCTGTGAGGGGAGGGGAGGCAGTAGTGAGCTGCTGTGAGGGGAGGCAGTAGTGAGCTGCTGTGAGGGGAGGCAGTCCTCCAGGGGAAGGAGGCGGTAGTGGACCGGCTGTGAGGGGAGGGGAGGCAGTAGTGGACCTGCTGTGAGGGGAGGGGAGGCGGTAGTGAGCTGCTGTGAGGGGAGGGGAGGCAGTAGTGGACCTGCTGTGAGGGGAGGGGAGGCGGTAGTGAGCTGCTGTGAGGGGAGGCGGTACTCCAGGGGAAGGAGGCGGTAGTGGGCCTGCTGGGAGGGGAGGCGGTACTCCAGGGGAAGGAGGCGGTAGTGGACCTGCTGTGAGGGGAGGCGGTACTCCAGGGGAAGGAGGCGGTAGTGGGCCTGCTGGGAGGGGAGGCGGTACTCCAGGGGAAGGAGGCGGTAGTGGACCTGCTGTGAGGGGAGGGGGTAGTGGACCTGCTGTGAGGGGAGGCGGTACTCCAGGGGAAGGAGAACAGCAGGGCTGGATAAAGACCTTTAAAGAGGTGTTGCTGTTTCACAGACGCCCACACATCACACACACTCCCTGTGGTGTCAGTATATGTGTGGTACGTCACTGTTTGTTTGTTTGTTTGTTTGAGAGCGCCGTGTGTGTGTGTGTGTGTGTGTGTGTGTGTGTGTGTGTGTGTGTGTGTGTCGACAGTAGTAATTCTGTGTTCAGCACAAGAAGTCATGTTTGCTCAGAGACCTGATAAGGAAGCCACAGCCGGGGAGGAGGGCAGAGGAGGAGAGGGGAGGAGGGCAGAGGAGGAGAGGGGAGGAGGGCAGAGGAGGAGAGGAGGGGAGGGCAGAGGAGGAGAGGAGGGGAGTGGAGGAGGGCAGAGGAGGAGAGGGGAGGCTAGGGCAGCCGGGGAGGAGGGCAGAGGAGGAGAGGAAGGGAGGGGAGGAGGGCAGAGGAGGAGAGGGGAGGAGTCATTCTGCTCTGTGGCTGAACAAGGCGCTGACATCTGTGTCCTCACGGAGAAACACCAGAGAGCAACACTTCTTCTTCTGGGAAGATCAGTCTCATCTGGTATACTGAGGTGCAGAGAGCAACACTTCTTCTTCTGGGAAGATCAGTCTCATCTGGTATACTGAGGTGCAGAGAGCAACACTTCTTCTTCTGGGAAGATCAGTCTCAGCTCATCTTGTATACTGAGGTGCAGAGAGCAACACTTCTTCTTCTGCTTCTTTTTCAAGGGGAAGCTCAGTCTCATCTGGTATACTGAAGTGCAGAGAAAGACTAACAAGATGGAAGCTAACTCCAAGAAACAGACTTTTAAGAAGGGCAGGAGTGCCACGTTCAGTATTGATGGCTTCAACATCACAATAGGTGAGTACAGAGTAGGAGAGAGAGAGAGAGAGAGAGAGAGAGAGAGAGAGAGAGAATGAGAGAGAACATGAGAAAGAAAGAACGAGAGAACGAAAGAGAGAAAGAAACAGAACATGAGAGAGAATGAATGAATGAATGAATGAATGAGTGAGCGAGAGATGAAAGTGAAAGAGAGAACATGAAAGAGAGGACATGAAAGAGAGAAAGAAAGAGAGAATGAGAGAGAGATGAGCGAGAACTAGAAAGGACCCTCGGAGAGTGCATACCTCCACCCATGAATGTCGTCAGCATGTTCGGTGACTTTAGGGTACCCATACTTAGAGGCGAATATACTGGTGCTGCACCACTGTGTCAGTTTATGAGCAGCTGGGTTTGACAGCTGGGGCCAGCCGGATGGGTTCTCTTCAGGTCGGCTCTGATGTGTATCAGCTACCTAGCTAGCTACGTATGACAGGACTGACAGCAGTAGTCTAGCTAGCTACGTATGACAGGACTGACAGCAGTAGTCTAGCTAGCTACGTACGACAGGACTGACAGCAGTAATCTAGCTAGCTACGTATGACAGGACTGACAGCAGTAGTCTAGCTAGCTACGTACGACAGGACTGACAGCAGTAGTCTAGCTAGCTACGTACGACAGGACTGACAGCAGTAATCTAGCTAGCTACGGGCATAACTAGCGAAATCAAAGCAGCTGATCTTCGCCATGATTAATCCCAAATGAATGGAGGTGAATGGGTGGATGTGCGTGGGAGGCTGTGTCTGGTTGGAGCCGGCGGGGGGTGGTTCAGTGCACTCTGGGCTCCCCCCCCCACCCCCCAGTCCAAACCCTGGGTCTCTAGCGCCCCCACACAGGGAGCTGGCTTCGCTCAAAGTTCAATTTGAATTTGTGGATCTGCCCCGTGATTTTGATCCGCTCCAACATGTAATGGGTTCTTCCTTGGCCCATGTTACACCCCTCCACCCTGTTACACCCCTCCACCATGTTACACCCCTCCACCATGTTCAATCAATCAATCAATCAAAGCTTTATTTGTATAGCGCATTTCATACCCAGAGGCAACACAATGCGCTTTACAGAGAACAAGGGAGATGGGCAGACGACCCACCTCTACATATTCCAGAGGGAAGCAAAAAACAGTATCACCCGGGGGCCAGAAAAGTGAGCTGTAAAAATTCTTCCCTGACCCCTCTCAACAAGGCGATCGAGCAAGCTCCAGGAGTATGTTTGTCTACCGGCTAAGAACATTTATAGAGCAATAAATAACATTAAATTACATTTTCAGAGTAAGAGAGGCTAAAAACATCATAGGAGAGACATGGCAAATGGTGTATGTCTGTGTGTGCATAAATGTGCCTGGGTCCAGATAGAGGCAGGGTCAGGGGTAGGATCGGGGTAGGAAAAATGTTACACCCCTCCTCCATATTACACCCCTCCATGTAACACCCCTCCTCCATGTAACACCCCTCCACCATGTTACACTCCACCATGTTACACTCCTCCATGTTACACTCCACCATGTTACACCCCTCCTCCATGTTACACCCCTCCACCATGTTACACTCCACCATGTTACACCCCTCCACCATGTTACACCCCTCCACCATGTTACACCCCTCCACCATGTTACACCCCTCCACCATGTTACACCCCTCCACCGAGTTTCAGGAAAGTCAGTCTTGTAGCTTTTGCCTAATCCAGCTAACAGATCAACCAATGATTAAACGACAGCCATCGAAAACATTACCTTCTGCTCTCCGCTGTCTGGGGGGAGGTAAAGACAGAACGAGAGAGAGAGCATGAGAGAGAGAGAGAGAGAGAGAGAGAGAGAGAGAGAACATGAGAGAGAGAGAGAACATGAGAGAGAGAGAACATGACAGAGAGAGAGAGAGAACATGAGAGAGAGAGAGAACATAAGAGAGAGAGAGAGAGAACATGAGAGAGAGAGAGAACATGAGAGAGAGAGAGAACATAAGAGAGAGAGAGAGAACATGAGAGAGAGAGAGAACATGAGAGAGAGAGAGCATGAGAGAGAGAGAGAGAGAGAGAGAGAACATGAGAGAGAGAGACAAAACATGAGAAAGAGAGAGAGAGAACATGAGAGAGAGAGAGAACATGAGAGAGAGAGACAAAACATGAGAAAGAGAGAGAGAGAACATGAGAGAGAGAGAACATGAGAGAGAGAGACAGAACATGAGAGAGAGAGAGAGATAGACAGAACATGAGAGAGAGAGAGAGAGAGAGAACATGAGAGAGAGAGACAGAACATGAGAGAGAGAGAGAGAGAGAGAGAGAGAACATGAGAGAGAGAGACAGAACATGAGAGAGAGAGACAGAACATTAGAGAGAGAGAGAGAGAGAGAGAGAGAGAGAGAGAACATGAGAGAGAGAGAAAGAACATGAGAGAGAGAGAGAGACAGAACATGAGAGTGAGAGAGAGAGAGAAAACATGAGAAAGAGAGAGAGAGAGAACATGAGAGAGAGAGAGAGAACATGAGAGAGAGAGACAGAACATGAGAGAGAGAGAGAGAGAGAGAGAAAACATGAGAAAGAGAGAGAGAGAGAACATGAGAGAGAGAGACAACATGAGAGAGACAGAGAGAGAGAGGGAGAGATAGAGAGAGAGATAACTTGACCAAGAATGAGACGGAGAGAAAGAAAACATGAGAATGAGAGTGAGAGAGAGCGAACGAGAGAGAACAAGAGATGACTACATACTGTACATAATTATGCAATTATTGTAAGTCGCTTTGGATAAAAGCATCTGCTAAATGACTTTAATGTAATGAGAGAGAATACGAGAGAGAGAATGAGAGCGATCGAGAGATGACAGAATGAGAGAAAGAGAGAATATTAGAGAGATAATTAGAGAGAGAGAATGAGAGAGAGGGAGAGAGATAATCAGAACGAGAGAGAAATATAGATATTATATCCAGTGAGGCTTGCTATTGTATGATAGTGAGGAAAGAAGACGAGGATAGGCTTGAGCTGGCTTGAGCTAGAGAGGTTTTTGATCTGTTGTTGGTGGACACTTCCACACAGGACAGTGGATGCAGACCCTTGTCTAATTCCGTTGATTGACATTTGGGTGTGCAACCCCAGAGCAGGTGCCATGTTTCTCAGACACATGATCTCCAAGCCTGACAGACCTTTCTCCCATTGATGTGTGTTCTGAACCAGTTTAACACACAGTCAGAGAGACCAACCGGCCTTTCAAGACGATTGATTCGAATGTCATGGTCGATCGTGTCCAACGCTGCACTTAGGTCTAATAGGACAGGAAATGAGACCTTATTTGCATCAGAGTTTAGTCTGAGGTCGCTGGTTATTTTAGTAAGAGCAGTTTCAGTGCTGTGGAGTCCTAGAGCCTGACTGAAGATCCTCCAGGATGTTATTTTCTTTGAGAAAGGAGTTTATTTGTACTGAGACTATCTTTATCTTACTTAAGTATCTTACTAATGAATGGGAGGTTGGATATCGGCCTGTAGTTGTTCAGTGCATTAACATGGTTGGGTTTCTTTAGTAGCGGTTTTACAATGTACAGATGTTTTGAAGGCATCTGGGAAGATGCCTGTTTGAAGAGACATGTTTATGATCTTCAGGACGTGACTTGAAGCATCGCCGAACATCCGCTTAAATAATTCTGTATGTACAGGGTCAAGACATGAGGTAGAGGAGTTACACTCAGTGACAATCTTACAAAGCTCTGGTCATGTGATACGTGTGAATTTCCCCATGGTTACATCTTTCTTACACAGTTTGCTGAGGTCGTCTAGGTTCATGCCAGAGGTAATACTGCCTCTAATTGATGTTATTTTGTTATCTAGAACAGTGCGAGTTCTTGCTGCTCTCGTGCTGAGAGCTGTGGAGCAGTGGTGATTAACTGGGCTATAGTGGAGAATAATACCCTAGTTTCCAGCATTCATTATAATAATCTTGGAAACGTAATCCTTTCTTGCAAGGCGTGCTGCTTTGTTGTAGGCAGGCATGGCTTCTCTGTATATATTAGTGAACTGTAAGCCTAGTTTTCCTCCATTTTCTGACTTGAAATCTCGACTGGCTTCAATACCTCTGCCTTGGGTTGCCGTGGCACAATATTAATGTTTGCAGGCATTGGTGGGAGTTGCCCTTCGGATGGAGGGTCTTCGTACTTCACAGTCTACCCCTCGTCTCTCAGGCACCAGTCTACCATGTGTTTGCGGAGGGCTTCTGTGGTGGGATTCATTTTTATTGCAGCCCAGTCCTTTGTTTGTTTGGGGAATTGACGTTGACTCTCTGAGTGCCTGAGGATGAGGTCATTTTTGGAAGCATTTCAGTATTGAAGTAAAGGTTTCCAAATTCATAATCACTTTCTGTGTATACAAAAATGTCAAGAACAAAACATATAATGTTATAATCATTACCTGCTTTTGTAACAGCCTGTGGTCTGTCAACGTTGGTGTAATGCTGTGTTCAGACCGGGCGCGGCGAGAAAATTTGCGTCGCCCAGTTCGCCCAGTTCGCGGGATCAATGGGTTGCTGCACGAATCCGCCGCAGAAAGTTCAAAAAATTGAACTTTTGCGAATGTCGCCGCGCGGCGAATCCTGGCCGCCGCGCCGCCGAGTTCTGCGATTCGTGCCGCCCGTGCCGCCCGCCGCCCAGTTTGCGCGAATTGTATTGACTTTCTATTTAAACTCGCCGCGCTGCAGGAAAAATTTGCGCCCGGTGTGAACACAGCATTACATTCCAGGATGGTGAGTTGCGTGCGGGCCCGCATGATGTCATAATGGAAGTTGAGACGTTTTTGTGCGCTCTTCATCATGGCACTCTGATACACCTCCACATCACCTGTTCATGACAAGAATTATAAACAACATTAGTAATCTGGTCCACCATCCTGGACTAAGCATTCAGTCATGGGAATCACACTGGCTCTCTATATCGATGATCTGTTCTGATACCAGACAGACAAGTCATCTATATGTTTGAAGTCTGCCATGTCTTTAAGGTCTAGGAGGAGTCTTTTGTCTTTTGGAAGAGGCTTTGTCCACCACAGTGGACAAAGACAATAGTCAGGACGAAGCCATTTCTTCGTCCTCTGTTCGTCCGGGGTTAGGACGTGGTGATGACAGGCGTGCTCCACACCGTCCTCCTCCTAACGGTGGACTCCACAGATGGTAAATGGACTGCACTTATATAGTGCTTTTATCCTAAGCGCTTTACAATGGCCTCTCATTCACCCATTCACACACCAATGGCGGCAGCTGCCATGCAAGGTGCTAACCTGCTCATTTGGGAGCAATTTGCGGTTCAGTGTCTTTGCCCAAGGACACTTCGACATGTGGACAGGAGGAGTCGGGATTCGAACTGCCAACCCTACAATCATTGGACGACCCGCTCTACCTCTTGAGGCAGATCTGGTGCAGCAGTGATTTCTAGTAATGGATTAGTTCCTTCAAACAAAATGGAAAAGAAAAGAAAAAGAGGGGAGAAAGTATAAACCTTGCATAGACCCCTACCGGACACCACCCTGAACGGAAAGGTTATTATATTGTTATGGGGAATCTTGTAAGGTGACATCATGAGGTTACCTCAGGATTGGGAAACACGCCAACGACGCCCACGTGTCCTGGTGACCATTTAGACGGCTCCATTCCACCTTGATCTGGCCGCCATGTTTGGTGATTGTTCTTCCCAGCGGAGAGTGGACCAATCCCACAGCAGCTCTTGACTCAGAGGTGGGCGTGTAGAGCAGAGAGCGCTTGTCATTTCTCCTTGCCTCCGTATATCCTGGTCTTTACTGCAAGAAAATAGTTTCCTTTACGGTAGTAGTGATGCTTTGTTCACCTCTTACCCAGCATCCTTTGCCTCTCCTAAAGCCTTCCTGAGCCCCTGTACACCATACCGTTGCTATGGTTACCGCTGGGCGTCAAGGCAATCAATTGCTCAGTGGGCCTCAATTCATTCGGTGCAGCATTTTGACAAGCAGCTGCAGTCGACCATGACTTGACATTATACGGTCTGTTCCGTTCCCTGGCCTGTTGGCTAGCTTGCTGTCTGTGTGTCAGAGAGATGTATCCAAATTCCAATACACTATTCAGGAAAGTACAAATAATGTGATGGAAACCAATATTTTTTTCTACCTGAAATTGCTTGTTATTATTCGGGGGTAAAAAACAAACATTATTACCTTGCGTTATGTTTCTTCAGATTGATTCATGTCATTGTGGAGCCACAAGATCAAAATGGACGTTCTGTTTGGAACATGCTGAAGAACGCTACTTTCACTACTCATTTCATTTAGTACCATTATTGAAAACTGATAGCTAGTCAGATTACTATATACTCTGTAGTCGCCCTCACTGAGTAGCCTACACACAGAAGGGGTGAGTTCAATCTGAAACTGGTGTAAACCATTTTGCTCTGGTTTCCGGGTCGAACGAAACAGTGTGCAGCAGGCTTTTCTCTCGTTTGGTGGGTGTGTCAGATGTGTTACCCAATCAGCAGACTGATATATAAACCTCGCCGTATCTTCTCAGCTGCCATTGGTGCAACGCTGGCGTAACGCAGGGTGTTTCCGTTTCAATAACCGTTGTGTAACGTTTTGACGGGGCTGAACTCTCCCCAGATACAGACACATAATGAGGTCTTGGTACACCTCTAGCGTATCACATGTTAAACATGGACTGACCCCAGGAGGAAATACTGTATGTTGACATATTGCAGACCTGCATAAAAAGGCTTTGATAGTCATGGGCTGGAAACTTCAGATAGTCCAGTCCGGTATTCTCCCCTAAGGGAACCGCCCCCCAACACAAAGGTGGAGAGACTCACGCCTGAACCCTGTCAGACACCTCTAGGCTAGTCTTGCGTCGCCAGACCTGCTGTATCTCCACACTTTGTTTCCGCTGTGCCAGCGCTGGAGAAAGGTCTGCCTGGACCAATCACAACCAATCACAATCATTTTCATTTCATTTCAAACCTTTCACAATCACAATCGTCTTCAGCGGAGCGGTTGCTAGGTCAAGGTCAAGGTCAACTTTATTTATATAGCACATTTAAAATCAACCCGAAGTTGCACCAAAGTGCTTTACAGTATATAAAACTGCTAGGCTGTTGTTACGTATTCTTTATACATACGTACATACATACATACACACACACACACACACACACACACACATACATACATACATACATACACACACACACACACACACACACACACACACACACACACACACACACACACATACATACATACATACATACACACACACACACACACATACACACACACATACATACATACATACACACACACACACACACACACACACACATACATACATACATACATACACACACACACACACACACACACACACACACATACATACATACATACATAGATACACACACACACACACACACACACACACACACATACATACATACACACATACATACATACATACATTAAAGACTACATTACATTTCTGGGAGGGACTTGGATCTACTGACTGAACTAGCATTGACTAAGCGTATTCTTCTCACTCTAATAGGTGGTGCTGAGCGCTAGTCCTCCTGTGTTGTTGAAGAGCTGTGTAGAGCGCTAGTCCTCCTGTGTTGTTGAAGAGCTGTGTAGAGCGCTAGTCCTCCTGTGTTGTTGAAGAGCTGTGTTGAGCGCTAGTCCTCCTGTGTTGTTGAGGAGCTGTGTTGAGCGCTAGTCCTCCTGTGTTGTTGAGGAGCTGTGTAGAGCGCTAGTCCTCCTGTGTTGTTGAGGAGCTGTGTTGAGCGCTAGTCCTCCCGTGTTGTTGAGGAGCTGTGTTGTTGAGGAGCTGTGTTGTTGAGGAGCTGTGTAGAGCGCTAGTCCTCCTGTGTTGTTGAGGAGCTGTGTAGAGCGCTAGTCCTCCTGTGTTGTTGAGGAGCTGTGTAGAGCGCTAGTCCTCCTGTGTTGTTGAGGAGCTGTGTTGAGCGCTAGTCCTCCTGTGTTGTTGAGGAGCTGTGTAGAGCGCTAGTCCTCCTGTGTTGTTGAGGAGCTGTGTTGTTGAGGAGCTGTGTTGAGCGCTAGTCCTCCTGTGTTGTTGAAGAGCTGTGTTGAGCGCTAGTCCTCCTGTGTTGTTGAAGAGCTGTGTAGAGCGCTAGTCCTCCTGTGTTGTTGAAGAGCTGTGTTGAGCGCTAGTCCTCCCGTGTTGTTGAGGAGCTGTGTTGTTGAGGAGCTGTGTTGTTGAGGAGCTGTGTAGAGCGCTAGTCCTCCTGTGTTGTTGAGGAGCTGTGTAGAGCGCTAGTCCTCCTGTGTTGTTGAAGAGCTGTGTTGAGCGCTAGTCCTCCCGTGTTGTTGAGGAGCTGTGTTGTTGAGGAGCTGTGTTGTTGAGGAGCTGTGTAGAGCGCTAGTCCTCCTGTGTTGTTGAGGAGCTGTGTTGAGCGCTAGTCCTCCTGTGTTGTTGAAGAGCTGTGTAGAGCGCTAGTCCTCCCGTGTTGTTGAGGAGCTGTGTTGTTGAAGAGCTGTGTTGAGCGCTAGTCCTCCTGTGTTGTTGAAGAGCTGTGTTGAGCGCTAGTCCTCCTGTGTTGTTGAAGAGCTGTGTTGAGCGCTAGTCCTCCTGTGTTGTTGAGGAGCTGTGTTGTTGAGGAGCTGTGTTGTTGAAGAGCTGTGTTGAGCGCTAGTCCTCCTGTGTTGTTGAGGAGCTGTGTTGTTGAGGAGCTGTGCTGAGCGCTAGTCCTCCTGTGTTGTTGAAGAGCTGTGTTGAGCGCTAGTCCTCCTGTGTTGTTGAGGAGCTGTGTTGAGCGCTAGTCCTCCTGTGTTGTTGAGGAGCTGTGTTGAGCGCTAGTCCTCCTGTGTTGTTGAGGAGCTGTGTTGAGCGCTAGTCCTCCCGTGTTGTTGAGGAGCTGTGTTGAGCGCTAGTCCTCCCGTGTTGTTGAGGAGCTGTGTTGAGCGCTAGTCCTCCCGTGTTGTTGAGGAGCTGTGTTGAGCGCTAGTCCTCCCGTGTTGTTGAGGAGCTGTGTTGAGCGCTAGTCCTCCTGTGTTGTTGAGGAGCTGTGTTGAGCGCTAGTCCTCCCGTGTTGTTGAGGAGCTGTGTTGTTGAAGAGCTGTGTTGAGCGCTAGTCCTCCCGTGTTGTTGAGGAGCTGTGTTGAGCGCTAGTCCTCCTGTGTTGTTGAGGAGCTGTGTTGTTGAGGAGCTGTGTTGTTGAGGAGCTGTGTAGAGCGCTAGTCCTCCTGTGTTGTTGAGGAGCTGTGTTGAGCGCTAGTCCTCCTGTGTTGTTGAGGAGCTGTGTTGTTGAGGAGCTGTGTTGTTGAGGAGCTGTGCAGAGCGCTAGTCCTCCTGTGTTGTTGAGGAGCTGTGTTGAGCGCTAGTCCTCCTGTGTTGTTGAAGAGCTGTGTTGAGCGCTAGTCCTCCTGTGTTGTTGAGGAGCTGTGTTGAGCGCTAGTCCTCCTGTGTTGTTGAGGAGCTGTGTTGTTGAGGAGCTGTGTTGTTGAGGAGCTGTGTTGAGCGCTAGTCCTCCTGTGTTGTTGAAGAGCTGTGTAGAGCGCTAGTCCTCCCGTGTTGTTGAAGAGCTGTGTTGAGCGCTAGTCCTCCTGTGTTGTTGAGGAGCTGTGTTGTTGAGGAGCTGTGTTGTTGAGGAGCTGTGTTGAGCGCTAGTCCTCCTGTGTTGTTGAGGAGCTGTGTTGTTGAGGAGCTGTGTTGAGCGCTAGTCCTCCTGTGTTGTTGAGGAGCTGTGTTGAGCACTAGTCCTCCTGTGTTGTTGAAGAGCTGTGTTGAGCGCTAGTCCTCCCGTGTTGTTGAGGAGCTGTGTTGAGCGCTAGTCCTCCTGTGTTGTTGAGGAGCTGTTTTGTTTAATAGGTGGTGCTGAGCGCTAGTCCTCCTGTGTTGTTGAGGAGCTGTGTTGAGCGCTAGTCCTCCTGTGTTGTTGAGGAGCTGTGTTGAGCGCTAGTCCTCCTGTGTTGTTGAGGAGCTGTGTAGAGCGCTAGTCCTCCTGTGTTGTTGAAGAGCTGTGTTGAGCGCTAGTCCTCCTGTGTTGTTGAGGAGCTGTGTTGAGCGCTAGTCCTCCTGTGTTGTTGAGGAGCTGTGTAGAGCGCTAGTCCTCCTGTGTTGTTGAAGAGCTGTGTTGAGCGCTAGTCCTCCCGTGTTGTTGAGGAGCTGTGTTGAGCGCTAGTCCTCCCGTGTTGTTGAGGAGCTGTGTTGAGCGCTAGTCCTCCCGTGTTGTTGAGGAGCTGTGTTGAGCGCTAGTCCTCCCGTGTTGTTGAGGAGCTGTGTTGAGCGCTAGTCCTCCTGTGTTGTTGAGGAGCTGTGTTGAGCGCTAGTCCTCCCGTGTTGTTGAGGAGCTGTGTTGTTGAAGAGCTGTGTTGAGCGCTAGTCCTCCCGTGTTGTTGAGGAGCTGTGTTGAGCGCTAGTCCTCCTGTGTTGTTGAGGAGCTGTGTTGTTGAGGAGCTGTGTTGTTGAGGAGCTGTGTAGAGCGCTAGTCCTCCTGTGTTGTTGAGGAGCTGTGTTGTTGAGGAGCTGTGTTGTTGAGGAGCTGTGCAGAGCGCTAGTCCTCCTGTGTTGTTGAGGAGCTGTGTTGAGCGCTAGTCCTCCTGTGTTGTTGAAGAGCTGTGTTGAGCGCTAGTCCTCCTGTGTTGTTGAGGAGCTGTGTTGAGCGCTAGTCCTCCTGTGTTGTTGAGGAGCTGTGTTGTTGAGGAGCTGTGTTGAGCGCTAGTCCTCCTGTGTTGTTGAGGAGCTGTGTTGTTGAGGAGCTGTGTTGTTGAGGAGCTGTGTTGAGCGCTAGTCCTCCTGTGTTGTTGAGGAGCTGTGTTGTTGAGGAGCTGTGTTGTTGAGGAGCTGTGTTGAGCGCTAGTCCTCCTGTGTTGTTGAGGAGCTGTGTTGAGCGCTAGTCCTCCTGTGTTGTTGAAGAGCTGTGTTGAGCGCTAGTCCTCCCGTGTTGTTGAGGAGCTGTGTTGAGCGCTAGTCCTCCCGTGTTGTTGAGGAGCTGTGTTGAGCGCTAGTCCTCCTGTGTTGTTGAGGAGCTGTGTTGTTGAGGAGCTGTGTTGAGCGCTAGTCCTCCTGTGTTGTTGAGGAGCTGTTTTGTTTAATAGGTGGTGCTGAGCGCTAGTCCTCCTGTGTTGTTGAGGAGCTGTGTAGAGCGCTAGTCCTCCTGTGTTGTTGAGGAGCTGTGTTGAGCGCTAGTCCTCCTGTGTTGTTGAGGAGCTGTGTAGAGCGCTAGTCCTCCTGTGTTGTTGAAGAGCTGTGTTGAGCGCTAGTCCTCCTGTGTTGTTGAAGAGCTGTGTTGAGCGCTAGTCCTCCTGTGTTGTTGAGGAGCTGTGTTGTTGAAGAGCTGTGTAGAGCGCTAGTCCTCCCGTGTTGTTGAAGAGCTGTGTTGAGCGCTAGTCCTCCTGTGTTGTTGAGGAGCTGTGTTGTTGAGGAGCTGTGTTGTTGAGGAGCTGTGTTGAGCGCTAGTCCTCCTGTGTTGTTGAGGAGCTGTGTAGAGCGCTAGTCCTCCTGTGTTGTTAATGAGCTGTGTTGATAGTGAGTTTCTATTGTCAGAGCTGGGCAGTTCCACAGCACGGTCTCACTGACGAACCCTGACTTCCACACTAAGTAAAACCCAGAAAGCTCTTTTTTTTACTTCAATCCATGTTCCATATCTGAAGAGTTTCCAAGTTTCCAGGCTTTACTCGTTGCAAAATTCTGTTACTTACTCAGTTATCCAGCTTTGTGAAACAGCCCCCTGGTTTCTGAGGTGACACAGCTTCAACCTGAAGTCGTTGGTTCTCACCTGACCAGGACAGATTGCCCTGTGAGTGCCGTGAGGGAGGGGCCGACTCTACTGACACACAACTAGCAATCAGTGGCAACAGGTCGTTCACCACTGCTGGCTTAGCCTGCAACAGCCTGCAGGGGACTGCTTTCTCCAAGGGCAACAGAAGACTAGGGCAGCCAAGGGCAACAGAAGACTAGGGCAGCCAAGGGCAACAGAAGACTAGGGCAGCCAAGGGCAACAGAAGACTAGGGCAGCCAAGGGCAACAGAAGGATAGGGCAGCCAAGGGCAACAGAAGACTAGGGCAGCCAAGGGCAACAGAAGACTAGGGCAGCCAAGGGCAACAGAAGGATAGGGCAGCCAAGGGCAACAGAAGGATAGGGCAGCCAAGGGCAACAGAAGGATAGGGCAGCCAAGGGCAAACAGAAGACTAGGGCAGCCAAGGGCAACAGAAGACTAGGGCAGCCAAGGGCAACAGAAGGATAGGGCAGCCAAGGGCAACAGAAGACTAGGGCAGCCAAGGGCAACAGAAGGATAGGGCAGCCAAGGGCAACAGAAGGATATCACCTCTAGACTCATATGAACCCTGTCAGACGTGTCTCATGCAGAACGTTTCTCTGTGTCTCTGCAGTGGCCGATGGTGACGGAGAGAGTTCTGCCAAACCTCTGGCCCGGTTTGCACGTAAGTCTCTTCAGCATGTTTGGATCTTTAACACGGCACATAGCCAAAGATATTACCTTAAAAAAACACTTTGACTGCAGGCGGATAAAGTATGCTGCCTGACTCCCTGTGTCAGGATGAGAGAGTGATGACACTGGACCTCCACAAGGGGGCGCCAGAACACAGGAGCGTGATGCTTACTGTCACAGCTGAGAGGACTCGTGATTCATGTCTTACTAGAGAAAATAGATCAAATATGATCATTAGCAAAGTGTCCTCAGCGATGACATAGCACTTTGTTGATACTTAACACACGCGTGAGAATGATTCAGGATCCCGTCACAATCACAACACGTATAATAAACAGTCCAACTCATTAAAGTATGAAGTGGTAATTTGAGAACTTTTACACAGCCATCGTTGTGTGTTTGCAGGCTCAAAGTCCCAGAGTGCTTTGTGGAGCGTGTTGACGGCAGGGATCAGAGATAAGGAGCTGGACCTGCGGACGCAGCAGGAGATCCTGGCGGACGAGCTTCCTGGCGCCGACGTCCCCGAGGCCACGGAGAAGACGGCCCTCAGGTTCGGTTCTGCTCAGCCGGCCGCCACGCCAGACCTCGCAACACTAGAACGCTGTTTGAGAGGGTTTGGTCTTTGTTCCTGTTCGTTTTAGACAGGAAGAACAGAACAGAACCGGCTGATCCTGGACCTGAGGCCCCGTGTCTAGAGGGGTGTTCTGGGCCTGAGACCCCGTGTCTAGGGGGGTGTTCTGGGGGGGGGTGTTCTGGGCCTGGGGCCCCGTGTCTAGAGGGGTGTTCTGGGCCTGAGGCCCCGTGTCTGGGGGGGTGTTCTGGGGGGGGGGGTGTTCTGGACCTGAGGCCCCGTGTCTAGAGGGGTGTTCTGGGGGGGGGGGGTGTTCTGGGCCTGGGGCCCTGTGTCTAGGGGGGTGTTCTGGACCTGAGGCCCCGTGTCTAGGGGGGTGTTCTGGGGGGGGTTGTTCTGGACCTGAGGCCCCGTGTCTAGGGGGGTGTTCTGGGGGGGGTTGTTCTGGACCTGAGGGCCCGTGTCTAGGGGGGTGTTCTGGGGGGGGTTGTTCTGGACCTGAGGGCCTGTGTCTAGGGGGGTGTTCTGGGGGGGGTTGTTCTGGACCTGAGGCCCCGTGTCTAGGGGGGTGTTCTGGGCCTGAGGGCCCGTGTCTAGGGGGGTGTTCTGGGCCTGGGGCCCCGTGTCTAGGGGGGTGTTCTGGGCCTGAGACCCTGTGTCTAGAGGGGTGTTCTGGGCCTGAGACTACAGGATATTTAAAATCCGAACTGATTTCTAAATGTGGTTGCCTCACGCTCATCAGGAGAATCTTAACAGATGTTCTTCTTGCAAATCTCAAACATGCGCACGCAACAAGATTTGAAAGTAACGGCACAAAACACACTAGGGGATATTATCCTATTATAGTGTAATAATGTAAATATCAAACATGTTTGATATTATCAGGGCTGCAGGCCATGTGGGAAGGTTCAGATTGGACCTGTAACCCGTCACATCTGGGCCCAGCTCCATACCGAACAACGTTCCAGATTTCTCCTCTGATTGTCGGGAGGGGTGAATGGGGGATAAATGGGACCAGGAGTCCTGTATTGTGAGCAGCCTGGACGTCCCAGCCCGGTCCGATCCCCCAGAGACAGAACCACCCCTACGGTCCGATCCCACAGAGACAGAACCAGCCCTACGGTCCGATCCCAGAGACAGAACCACCTCTACGGTCCGATCCCACACAGACAGAACCACCCCTACGGTCCGATCCCAGAGACAGAACCAGCCCTACGGTCCGATCCCAGAGACAGAACCAGCCCTACGGTCCGATCCCAGAGAGACAGAACCACCTCTACGGTCCGATCCCACAGAGACAGAACCACCCCTACGGTCCGATCCCAGAGAGACAGAACCACCTCTACGGTCCCATCCCACAGAGACAGAACCACCCCTACGGTCCCATCCCACAGAGACAGAACCACCCTTACGGTCCGATCCCACACAGACAGAACCACCCTTACGGTCCGATCCCAGAGACAGAACCAGCCCTAGGGTCCGATCCCACAGACACAGAACCACCCCTTCGGTCCGATCCCACAGAGACAGAACCACCCCTACGGTCCCATCCCAGAGACAGAACCAGCCCTACGGTCCGATCCCAGAGACAGAACCAGCCCTACGGTCCGATCCCAGAGACAGAACCACCCCTTCGGTCCGATCCCACAGACACAGAACCAGCCCTACGGTCCGATCCCACAGAGACAGAACCACCCCTACGGTCCGATCCCAGAGACAGAACCACCCCTACGGTCCGATCCCACAGAGACAGAACCACCCCTACGGTCCGTTCCCACAGAGACAGAACCAGCCCTACGGTCCGATCCCAGAGACAGAACCACCCCTACGGTCCGATCCCAGAGACAGAACCAGCGCTGCTGTGAGCCTCACATGGTTGATATGTTCTTGATTTCCCTGCAGCTGAGCGCATTACTGGTCCTGTTAGAGGGAGGTTCATTCTTTACTGAAACTAAATCACACACTTACTCTCTCTCTCTCACACACACACACACACACACACACACACACACACACACACACACACACACACGTCACACACACTCACGTCTCACACACACACACACACACACACACACACACACACACACACACACACACACACACACACTCTCTCCAAGGCTCATTGTGATGCGTCTCTGGCCCAGGCTCTGAAGGACTCGGGGCTGATTGATTCCTCCTGATAATGAACACTTGAAGCCAGCAGCATTAACATAATGTTGTCACTTTCACAATCCTGCATGGCACATTACACACAGCTCTCATTAACCTGCCGGCCCAGGGGCCCCGGACGGAGATTACAGGTGTCAGAGAGGAGCGCTCTGTCAGGGGGGGGGGGGGGGGGGGGGCGCTCTGTCAGGGGGGGGGGGGGGGGGCACTATGCTAAGGCGTTCCCTGCTGGGTAGGAGAGAGAAAGAGACAGCCCCCCAAACATTCAAAACTCCTGAATCATTTATGATGCTGTGTTGGAATAGGTAGACCGAGCTAAAGATGATTTCAAACACAGATGATATGTAGGCATAGGCAGTAGTGATCTCATACAGAGATTATATATATATATATAAGAGAGATAGTTCCACAGAAAGATCAGAATGTGTGGATTTGTAGTGTATAGATCTATACGCTGTGAGAAGACCAGACTGTGATGTGGTCTGTGATGTGGTCTGTGATGTGGTCTGTGATGTGGTCTGTGATGTGGTCTGTGATGTGGTCTGTGATGTGGTCTGTGATGTGGACTGTGATGTGGTCTGTGATGTGGTCTGTGATGTGGTCTGTGATGTGGTCTGTGATGTGGTCTGTGATGTTTGTGATCTATGAGACTGAGAGGAGACACGGACATCTCTGTGCTGTGATCAATATTCTGTCCAGGCTGCGTTCAGAGGAACTGCTGACCCCTGACCCCTGCAGTCTGGCAGCGCGCGGAGGTCTCACCGGACGGTTATTTGGTTTGCCATCTCGTTCGCCATCTCGTTTGACCCTTGTTGTCCCAGACTGGAATTCGCTCCGTTCCAGCTCCATCTCAGACTCATTGCATCGTTCATTGTGATTCCTCTCAAGTGACACCGGCCTCTCCTTCCATCTCGTTGGCGCAGAGGGAGATAATGGGATAGGAAGTCATTTTCCAGCTGACTGGAGACAGCTTGGCCCTTTCATTTCAAAACTACAGCAGGGATATTGGATGAAAGGGAGGAGCAGCAGAGGCAGACTCGTCTTTAGGGGGAGGTGAGAGGATCCTGAGGATATGGGGTCAGGGGTCGGGGCAGGGTTCAAAGGCCCTGGGGTTAAATAACTGTATATTAGTCATTCAGCAAGTTTTTATCCAAAGCGACTTAGAATAAACGCGTTTAACGTAGGTAGTCAGTGTGCTACTACTCACCAGAACTCACAGTGCATCTTTCTTCTATAATTTTCATATATTATAGATTCATTACTCATGTAGTGAAATATTTCAAGGCTGATTGCGTCCATGCCGCGCTCCACGCTGATGCAGTAATTTGTGCAAAAGGAGCCCCCACCAAGTATTGAGTGTATAAATGAACATTTATACACTCAACATATAAAGGTGTGGGTTCTGAGGTGTGGGTTCTGTGGTGTGGGTTCTGAGGCGTGGGTTCTGTGGTGTGGGTTCTGAGGTGTGGGTTCTGAGGTGTGGGTTCTGAGGTGTGGGTTCTGAGGCGTGGGTTCTGAGGCGTGGGTTCTGAGGCGTGGGTTCTGAGGTGTGGGTTCTGAGGCGTGGGTTCTGAGGTGTGGGTTCTGAGGCGTGGGTTCTGAGGTGTGGGTTCTGAGGTGTGGGTTCTGAGGCGTGGGTTCTGAGGTGTGGGTTCTGTGGTGTGGGTTCTGTGGTGTGGGTTCTTGGTGTGGGTGGTTCTGAGGCGTGGGTTTTCTGGTGTGGGTTCTGAGGTGTGGGTTCTGTGGTGTGGGTTCTGAGGTGTGGGTTCTGAGGCGTGGGTTCTGAGGCGTGGGTTCTGTGGTGTGGGTTCTGAGGCGTGGGTTCTGAGGTGTGGGTTCTGTGGTGTGGGTTCTGAGGTGTGGGTTCTGAGGTGTGTGTTCTGAGGTGTGGGTTCTGTGGTGTGGGTTCTGAGGTGAGGGTTCTGAGGTGTGGGTTCTGTGGTGTGGGTTCTGAGGCGTGGGTTCTGAGGTGAGGGTTCTGAGGTGTGGGTTCTGAGGCGTGGGTTCTGAGGCGTGGGTTCTGAGGCGTGGGTTCTGAGGCGTGGGTTCTGTGGTGTGGGTTCTGTGGTGTGGGTTCTGTGGTGTGGGTTCTGAGGCGTGGGTTCTGAGGTGTGGGTTCTGAGGCGTGGGTTCTGAGGCGTGGGTTTTCTGGTGTGGGTTCTGAGGCGTGGGTTCTGAGGTGTGGGTTCTGAGGTGTGGGTTCTGAGGCGTGGGTTCTGAGGTGTGGGTTCTGAGGTGTGGGTTCTGTGGTGTGGGTTCTGTGGTGTGGGTTT
>NC_140245.1:191080-193580 GCF_949987555.1 Borostomias antarcticus
AGGGTAGATGAGGGTAGATGAGGGTAGCTGAGGGTAGATGAGGGTAGCTGAGAGTAGATGAGGGTAGATGAGGGTAGATGAGGGGAGTTGAGGGTAGATGAGGGTAGATGAGGGTAGATGAGGGTAGATGAGGGTAGTTGAGGGTAGCTGAGGGTAGATGAGAGTAGCTGAGGGTAGCTGAGGGTAGATGAGAGTAGATGAGGGTAGATGAGGGTAGCTGAGGGTAGATGAGGGTAGCTGAGGGTAGATGAGGGTAGTTGAGGGTAGCTGAGGGTAGATGAGAGTAGCTGAGGGTAGATGAGGGTAGATGAGGGTAGATGAGGGTAGCTGAGGGTAGATGAGGGTAGTTGAGGGTAGATGAGGGTAGATGAGGGTAGCTGAGGGTAGATGAGGGTAGATGAGGGTAGCTGAGGGTAGATGAGGGTAGTTGAGGGTAGATGAGGGTAGATGAGAGTAGATGAGGGCAGATGAGGGTAGATGAGGGTAGATGAGGGTAGATGAGGGTAGATGAGGGTAGATGAGAGTAGCTGAGGGCAGATGAGGGTAGATGAGGGTAGATGAGGGTAGCTGAGCCGCGGCGGTCTCCTCAGAGCCCTCCAGACGGGCAGCGCCTCAGCGTGGAGCTCGCCACTCCGCCCTTTCTACCAGCAGAGACGCTAATTAATTCAGCTTAATTGAGCTGCTAATGGGATGCTAATCAGCTCCGGAGAGACCGAGCCTCGACAACAATACAGAACAAGAGGATGAATCTCTCTAAACAGGCAGTGGCCGACCTTGACGGCTCATGGCAGCTAGCTAGCTACTTGACTTGTGCTCAGTACTTGACTTGATGTATTCTGTGGAAGGGTTCAGCTCATTATTAAACAATAAAAAAATTACACAGCACTCGGAAATACTTGATTCTGATTGGACAATCGCATGCTCTACTAATTCATTATTTCTCGATAATTCACAGCCAACCGAGCAATATTCACCGCTGCCAAGGGCAACACATTATTATGTCTGTGGGCTACAGTTGAAAGTTGTCTGAAAGTTTGAACCTTCTAAACGGTAACGGTTTGGCTGTTGTATCCCTGTGTTCAATCTCTGAAAACACCCGTTGCCCAAGCACACAGAACCATTTCACTGGCTAAATAACAAGTGTAGTCTTATCAGTATTAAAGGTACCCAACGAAACCTGAATCAAAACAATCCGTTCTTTGTTTATCTTCGAAATTCCTCAATTATATGGTTCCTTGTCGTCTAATAAACATGTTGAATCACTTGAATGTCTTTCCTACCTTGTAATTTTTTCGCTAAATGATATTTAGCTAATATTTTGAAAACAACAAAGATGTGTGAAACGTCACTATTATGTGCTCCGCAATGACGCAATGACGTAGTACGCGATTCTCTGGGACCACCTTCTCAAATTTGCTCTAGAGCGCATACTAGTGGTCAAAAACTACATTGGGTACCTTTAATGCCGTTGGTAATTAGCCATGTAATAATCAGAATAACATATGACCAGCCGGTCATTATCGGAAAAAAAGAGCTCTTCTGAAGTCACTGTCCGGCTCTTCTTCAATAATGACCGACTGGCCTTTACTAAAACACACCACAGTACAGTATGCTATGTGAGAGGATATAGTACAGTATGCTATGTGAGAGGATATAGTACAGTATGCTATGTGAGAGGATATAGTACAGTATGCTATGTGAGAGGATATCACAGTACAGTATGCTATGTGAGAGGATATAGTACAGTATGCTATGTGAGAGGATATCACAGTACAGTATGCTATGTGAGAGGATATAGTACAGTATGCTATGTGAGAGGATATCACAGTACAGTATGCTATGTGAGAGGATATAGGCCAGTAATGGCGCCCACAGGAGAAGCCTTTACACTTCATAAATAACTGATGTGTGGGATGCTTGTGTGAGGGGCCTGTCAGCCCATCGCTTGTGAGATGGACGTCAGCACTTCTGCTCTCCTCTGACCTTGTTTGTCCAGTGACAGGTGTCCCCTCGTCAGGGGTCAGACTGAGGTCACCGTCAGCCAAGGACACACGTCAGCACCTCACCTCCTCGTCATCATGACCCTTCACCTCCTCGTCATCATGACGCTTCACCTCCTCATCATCAAGACGCTTCACCTCCTCGTCATCATGACGCTTCACCTCCTCATCATCAAGACGCTTCACCTCCTCCTCATCATGACGCTTCACCTCCTCCTCATCATGACCCTTCACCTCCTCGTCATCATGACGCTTCACCTCCTCCTCATCATGACGCTTCACCTCCTCCTCATCATGACCCTTCACCTCCTCCTCATCATGACGCTTCACCTCCTCGTCATCATGACGCTTCACCTCCTCCTCATCATGACGCTTCACCTCCTCATCATCATGACCCTTCACCTCCTCGTCATCATGACGCTTCACCTCCTCCTCATCATGACACTTCACCTCCTCCTCATCATGACGCTTCACCTCCTCCTCATCATGACACTTCACCT
>NC_140245.1:198580-208580 GCF_949987555.1 Borostomias antarcticus
GTTCGGGTGTGGTAGGGGTGTGGTAGGCAGGGTAGGGGTGTGGTAGGGGTGTGGTAGGCAGGGTACGGGTGTGGTAGGGGTGTGGTAGGCAGGGTACGGGTGTGGTAGGGGTGTGGTAGGCAGGGTACGGGTGTGGTAGGCAGGGTAGGGGTGTGGTAGGGGTGTGGTAGGCAGGGTAGGGGTGTGGTAGGCAGGGTTCGGGTGTGGTAGGGGTGTGGTAGGCAGGGTACGGGTGTGGTAGGCAGGGTAGGGGTGTGGTAGGGGTGTGGTAGGCAGGGTAGGGGTGTGGTAGGCAGGGTTCGGGTGTGGTAGGGGTGTGGTAGGCAGGGTAGGGGTGTGGTAGGGGTGTGGTAGGCAGGGTAGGGGTGTGGTAGGGGTGTGGTAGGCAGGGTAGGGGTGTGGTAGGGGTGTGGTAGGCAGGGTACGGGTGTGGTAGGCAGGGTAGGGGTGTGGTAGGGGTGTGGTAGGCAGGGTTCGGGTGTGGTAGGGGTGTGGTAGGCAGGGTAGGGGTGTGGTAGGCAGGGTAGGGGTGTGGTAGGCAGAGTTCGGGTGTGGTAGGCAGGGTAGGGGTGTGGTAGGGGTGTGGTAGGGGTGTGGTAGGCAGGGTAGGGGTGTGGTAGGGGTGTGGTAGGGGTGTGGTAGGCAGGGTAGGGGTGTGGTAGGGGTGTGGTAGGGGTGTGGTAGGCAGGGTAGGGGTGTGGTAGGGGTGTGGTAGGCAGGGTAGGGGTGTGGTAGGCAGGGTTCGGGTGTGGTAGGGGTGTGGTAGGCAGGGTAGGGGTGTGGTAGGGGTGTGGTAGGCAGGGTAGGGGTGTGGTAGGGGTGTGGTAGGCAGGGTACGGGTGTGGTAGGCAGGGTAGGGGTGTGGTAGGGGTGTGGTAGGGGTGTGGTAGGCAGGGTAGGGGTGTGGTAGGGGTGTGGTAGGGGTGTGGTAGGCAGGGTAGGGGTGTGGTAGGGGTGTGGTAGGCAGGGTAGGGGTGTGGTAGGGGTGTGGTAGGCAGGGTAGGGGTGTGGTAGGGGTGTGGTAGGGGTGTGGTAGGCAGGGTAGGGGTGTGGTAGGCAGGGTAGGGGTGTGGTAGGCAGGGTAGGGGTGTGGTAGGGGTGTGGTAGGGGTGTGGTAGGCAGGGTAGGGGTGTGGTAGGGGTGTGATAGGCAGGGTAGGGGTGTGGTAGGCAGGGTAGGGGTGTGGTAGGGGTGTGGTAGGCAGGGTAGGGGTGTGGTAGGCAGGGTTCGGGTGTAGAGATGACGTTAGGCTGGTCTTGGGCAGGTCAGGATCCTGGCTTCAGGCCAGAGAGTAATGGAGTCTGAATAATGGGAGTAAACCAGGATGAGGTCAGCTCTGAGAAACAGACTGATGGAGATCACCAATCAGCACTCTCTCACACACACACACACACACACACACACACACACACACACACACACACACACACACACACACACACACACACACATCCACACACACACACACATGCAAGTACATGAGCAAGGTTACACACACGCATGGAAGCATGTGAGCAAGGTCACACACACACACACACACACACACACACACACACACACACACACACACACACACACACACACACATCCACACACACACATACATGCAAGTACATGAGCAAGGTTACACACATGCATGGAAGCATGTGAGCAAGGTCACACACACACGTGCACACACATGCACGCACGTGGGGTAGGTCATACCTACACACACACACACACACACACACACACACACACACACACACATTAAGCTTTGTTCATAAGAAAATATACTTGCATTCTCTCTCGAAAATATTATTCATTATTCATTTAAAAAATGTTAACAGGAGCGAAATGAATGTGGTGTTAATCTGTGAGAGATGTGGGAGGTCTGGTTCCACCTCTAATCTGTTAACAGCAACATTATCATCAGAACATCACTTGAGGTTATTTTTATATGAACTATTTTAGTAACTGATATTTTAATTCACTACTTACTTTTGAGTAAATACTTTCATTTTAGATCCCTAAAAGTATGACGGACCTAAGTCTTTTATTAACCTTATCTAGGCTTGTGATGTCCCCTGTCTTGTCTTTAATTTGTTAGCGTAGCCAAAACGGTGTTAGCGTGTTAGCTTTGTTTATAGACAACATATAACAGTGTTAGCGTGTTAGCTTTGTTTATAGACAACATATAACAGTGTTAGCGTGTTAGCTTTGTTTATAGACAACATATAACAGTGTTAGCGTGTTAGCTTTGTTTATAGACAACATATAACAGTGTTAGCGTGTTAACTTTGTTTATAGACAACATATAACAGTGTTAGCGTGTTAGCTTTGTTTATAGACAACATATAACAGTGTTAGCGTGTTAGCTTTGTTTATAGATAACATATAACAGTGTTAGCGTGTTAGCTTTGTTTATAGACAACATAAACAGTGTTAGCGTGTTAGCTTTGTTTATGGATGATAGTATAGTGGATAGTATTTATTTGCAGCACAAATGCTTTCCTGAAACTGCACAAGACACCACAGAAACACACATACGCACGTGCGTGCACCACGCATGCGCGCGCACACACACACACACACACACACACACACACACATACACACACACGCACACACACGCACACACACAAACACAAACACACACAAACACAGGCACACACACACACACACGGGCAAACACACACACACATGCACACACACACACACACACACACACACACACACACAGACACACATGGTTAAACACACACACACACACACACACACACATACATACATGCAAATCATATCAACATACATATTCAACCAGTAGGCCTGGTGCAGTATAGTAGCCATCCTCTGTAGCAGACTGTTCCAGCTTCCAGAAGGTTCTGTGTCTCTAGGCCTGGAGGGCCCGATGACAGGCAGTAACTCAGACGACACGCTCCTCTGGGTTCCCTTCAGAACCAGGGAGAAGGAACCCCCCCCCCCCCTCCCTCATGAGGAGGGGAGGGGCCTGACTTTGAATTATGCTCCACCAGTCACCATTTGAATTTATGAAGCTCTGCTTTATGAACAAGCGCCTGGTAATGTACACACAATATAGCGCCGCCAATAAAAAGCCATATGGTAGATGAATGCTCCAAGTGTTTAAAATGATGACTTGGCCGCTATAAATCACTGAGACGACTCCTTCAGCTATTTCCACGCGGCCCGTCGCCTCATAACCACGCCTCTACCGCGGCGAGCTGGAATCTGCTGAGTTTGACTTCTCTGTGGTCGCAGTACCGTTAATGTTTACCTTCGTTCATCAAAATCATGTTCATAGACTCCAGTGGGTGTCAGGCTGGCTTGAGGGGGCTGCTGTAACATGGTTGATTTAGCGGGAAAGACTGGGGTGAGAGCTGCTCTTATCTGGCCACCTGTTTTCCTGTTGTTGTTGTTGTTGTGCACCAGTCTGAACCTCTTATTTACACATCACCCTCCTGAACCAAGCGCTGTTCGCTTACTCCTCTCAGCTCTCTAGTCATGGAGGGAGGAGAGGGGGGCCTCTTCCAGATGCTTCTCTGGCCTAAATGCAGCACGTCAGAACACTTCCTGCCCACCTGATGTGAGGGCGATGTGAGTGGTCCATATTCAGCCAATCATGGCGATGTGAGTGGTCCATATTCAGCCAATCACGGGTCTCCTCCCTCCACTGCTGTGGTGACAGCTCTGTCATCTGGGCCTCCCACACAAGACACGCTTTGTTCTGGACATAAAAGCAGCCAGTCACCCAACATGGCTGAGGGAGTGTGTGAGTCTGAACAGATTGGCGATGTTACCAGACAAGACAAGCAGCCTGGCAGCTCGCTGTGAGGGGTTTCTGCTGCTGGAATCAAATCAATATTGTCTGTTGAAGCTAAAACTGTCATGAATCTCATAATCAGTATGAACAGCCAGGCTATGTTTTGGTTTAATCAATATGTCCACCCCAAAACAGATCGTCTCAAGGATGTTATTGCAACCTTCTACTAACATTGTACCTGTTCACTACTTAGATATGTAATACTTCCATAAAGCATCAATTGAAGCCTACAGACTAATAACCATATGAGTGCCATTTACATTTACTAATCTAATCTAATACTAATACAGACCAACTAATACAGACCAACTAATACAGACCATCTAATACAGACTATCTAATACAGATCATCTAATACAGACTATCTAATACAGACCATCTAATACAGACCATCTAATACAGACCATCTAATACAGACAATCTAATACAGACCATCTAATACAGACCATCTAATACAGACCATCTAATACAGACCATCTAATACAGACCATCTAATACAGACCATCTAATACAGACCATCTAATACAGACCATCTAATACAGACCATCTAATACAGACCATCTAATACAGACCATCTAATACAGACTATCTAATACAGACCATCTAATACAGATCATCTAATACAGACCATCTAATACAGACCATCTAATACAGACTATCTAATACAGACCATCTAATACAGACCATCTAATACAGACTTTCTAATACAGATAATCTAATAAGGACCATCTAATACAGACCATCTAATACAGACCATCTAATACAGACCATCTAATACAGACTATCTAATACAGACTATCTAATACAGACTATCTAATACAGACTATCTAATACAGACTATCTAATACAGATAATCTAATAAGGACCAACTTATACAGACTATCTAATACAGATCATCTAATACAGACCATCTAATACAGACCATCTAATACAGACTATCTAATACAGACCATCTAATACAGACCATCTAATACAGACCATCTAATACAGACCATCTAATACAGACTATCTAATACAGACCATCTAATACAGACCATCTAATACAGACTATCTAATACAGACCATCTAATACAGATCATCTAATACAGACCATCTAATACAGACCATCTAATACAGACCATCTAATATAGACCATCTAATACAGACTATCTAATACAGACCATCTAATACAGACCATCTAATACAGACCATCTAATACAGACCATCTAATACAGACCATCTAATACAGACCATCTAATACAGACCATCTAATACAGACCATCTAATACAGACTATCTAATACAGACAATCCAATACAGATCATCTAATACAGACCATCTAATACAGACCATCTCTGCACCTCCGCGCTCCTCTGTGTGGAAACACTCTCTGACGGATGATTGTTTTCCAGTCTGAGAGAAGCTCTGCCATCCCAGCTCTTTAGCGGGATTAATTATTGATTTTGTATTGTTGGGTTTGGATCCATTTTGTATTGTTGGTTTTGGAACCATTTTGAGTTGGTCACTGGTTGGGAAACCGTTGGACCATTGTTCTCTAGTTTGTCTCCTCTAGTCAGTCACAGTGAGCTGTTTATGGATGTTCTGTGTTTATGGATGTTCTGTGTTTATGGATGTTCTGTGTTTATGGGTGTTCTGTGGTTATGGGTGTTCTGTGTTTATGGGTGTTCTGTGTTTATGGATGTTCTGTGTTGATGGATGTTCTGTGTTTATGGATGTTCTGTGTTTATGGATGTTCTGTGTTTATGGATGTTCTGTGTTTATGGATGTTCTGTGTTTATGGGTATTCTGTGTTTATGGGTGTTCTGTGTTTATGGGTATTCTGTGTTTATGGGTGTTCTGTGTTTATGGATGTTCTGTGTTTATGGATGTTCTGTGTTTATGGGTGTTCTGTGTTTATGGATGTTCTGTGTTTATAGGTGTTCTGTGTTTATGGGTGTTCTGTGTTTATGGATGTTCTGTGTTTATGGGTGTTCTGTGTTTATAGGTGTTCTGTGTTTATGGATGTTCTGTGTTTATGGGTGTTCTGTGTTGATGGATGTTCTGTGTTTATGGATGTTCTGTGTTTATGGATGTTCTGTGTTTATGGATGTTCTGTGTTTATGGATGTTCTGTGTTTATAGGTGTTCTGTGTTTATAGGTGTTCTGTGTTTATAGGTGTTCTGTGTTTATGGGTGTTCTGTGTTTATGGGTGTTCTGTGTTTATGGGTGTTCTGTGTTTATGGGTGTTCTGTGTTTATGGGTGTTCTGTGTTTATGGATGTTCTGTGTTTATGGATGTTCTGTGTTTATGGATGTTCTGTGTTTATGGATGTTCTGTGTTTATGGATGTTCTGTGTTTATGGATGTTCTGTGTTTATGGGTATTCTGTGTTGATGGGTATTCTGTGTTTATGGGTATTCTGTGTTTATGGATGTTCTGTGTTTATGGGTGTTCTGTGTTTATGGGTGTTCTGTGTTTATAGGTGTTCTGTGTTTATGGGTATTCTGTGTTGATGGGTATTCTGTGTTTATGGGTATTCTGTGTTTATGGATGTTCTGTGTTTATGGGTGTTCTGTGTTTATGGGTGTTCTGTGTTTATAGGTGTTCTGTGTTTATGGGTGTTCTGTGTTTATGGGTGTTCTGTGTTTATAGGTGTTCTGTGTTTATGGATGTTCTGTGTTTATGGGTGTTCTGTGTTTATAGGTGTTCTGTGTTTATGGGTGTTCTGTGTTTATAGGTGTTCTGTGTTTATAGGTGTTCTGTGTTTATGGATGTTCTGTGTTTATGGATGTTCTGTGTTTATAGGTGTTCTGTGTTTATAGGTGTTCTGTGTTTATGGGTGTTCTGTGTTTATGGATGTTCTGTGTTTATGGATGTTCTGTGTTTATGGATGTTCTGTGTTTATGGATGTTCTGTGTTTATGGATGTTCTGTGTTTATGGGTGTTCTGTGTTTATGGGTGTTCTGTGTTTATGGATGTTCTGTGTTTATGGATGTTCTGTGTTTATGGATGTTCTGTGTTTATGGATGTTCTGTGTTTATGGATGTTCTGTGTTTTTGGATGTTCTGTGTTGATGGATGTTCTGTGTTGCTGCTTTGCACAACATAACACATTCCCTACAACACATATTACACAGTGAACAACACATTACACAGTTAACAACACATATTCCACAGTTAACAACACATATTACACAGTTAACAACACATTACACAGTTAACAACACATATTACACAGTTAACAACACATAGTACACAGTTAACAACACATATTACACAGTTAACAACACATATTACACAGTTAACAACACATATTACACAGTTAACAACACATTACACAGTTAACAACACATATTACACAGTTAACAACACATATTACACAGTTAACAACACATATTACACAGTTAACAACACATATTCCACAGTTAACAACACATATTACACAGTTAACAACACATATTCCACAGTTAACAACACATATTACACAGTTAACAACACATATTACACAGTTAACAACACATATTACACAGTTAACAACACATTACACAGTTAACAACACATTACACAGTTAACAACACATATTACACAGTTAATAACACATTCCACAGTTAACAACACATATTACACAGTTAACAACACATATTACACAGTTAACAACACATATTCCACAGTTAACAACACATATTACACAGTTAACAACACATATTACACAGTTAACAACACATATTACACAGTTAATAACACATATTACACAGTTAATAATACATATTCCACAGTTAACAACACATATTACACAGTTAACGACACATATTCCGCAGTTTACAACACAGAACAACACATATACAACAGTTTACAACACATTCTACAATTTACAACGGGTTACAACACATTCTACAGTTAACAGAAGAAGCAGCTCGACAGTTTCATCAACTGAGCTCCCCACAGTGTTTACCTTGTGTCCCACAATGCCGTTCTCCAGGTTATGAAGGACCCTTATATCCCTTATATATATATATCTTATATGTCTTATATCGTGTTTAAGCACTCGACAGACTTGTATTGAAGCTGAAGGCTATCTTCTGTTACTGAATTACACATAACGCTCTTTCATCACACCGTCATGAGGTAAACATCTACTCATAAAAGGACTGTGACAAGGCTTTGTAGTCAGCTCTGGGCCTGGACAATATTTAATAGACAACATGTTATTAAACTGGGATGGTTTGCAGCACAGGGCTCTGCCTCCATTGTTAGATGAACAGAAGCCATCAGTTGGGAGAGAGCCTTCTTCATTCAGAGCTCGGCCGCTGAAGTCACCCACCATGCTTCTGCTGCACAGTGTTTCCTGCAACATTGCTTTCTATAAAAGCAAGTACATTACCACTTTGAATCAGAATCACGATGAATTGCAATCTGATTGTTGGGCTGGTTGAGGAAGGCATATAAGTATGTACTATATATACTTAAGGGATACGTCTCTTTTCCCTTATTTAGCATGCAATGAGGAGGGTCGCTCACTGGCGCACAGCTGCTTGTAATCACCATCATTAGTCAATCCACAACCCCCGTGTTCTAGAAGCCTCCAAGGATCCTGGTACAGAATGCAGGCTTGTTGTTGTTGATCCTGGTACAGCACACCTGCTTGTGCTTGTTGTTGTTGTTGTTGTTGTTGGCGCCAGTTCTGAGGCCATCCTTCTGTTCGCGAAGGCTTCCTGATGGCAGTCCATCTCATTCGTACCCATAATGCCTGGCGTGTCTGTGTAGTGAGACTGAGTGTTGCCGTCCTCGTCGTTGATGTGGCTCGAGTGACTGATGGACGCCACAAGTTGTCTCTGCCCGTCCAAAGGCCACGTCTGTCCAGAGCCTGAGAGGACTGCAGATGGACCGTCTGTCCAGAGCCTGAGAGGACTGCAGATGGACCGTCCACTCAACATCAATACCAGGGCTGCTACACTGACTCCCTCCATATGGGATGTAGTATCTATCTATCCATCTATCTATCTATCTATCTATCTATCTGTCTGTCTGTCTGTCTGTCTGTCTGTCTGTCTGTCTGTCTGTCTGTCTGTCTGTCTGTCTGTCTGTCTGTCTGTCTGTCTGTCTATCTATCTATAAAAGGTGCTGGTCTGTTTTGAGAGTAATAAAACACAATGGTGGAGGTGTTTGCATCGCCAGAGGCATGATGGGAAAAGACTGTCTTGTGACTGCTAGAATAATGCACCACGATCAGCAGGTCTTGTGAAGCGCCTTACCTTACCCTTTGCTTAACAGTTAACAAAAGGTACTTCCAGCTTTGGAGATTTGAAGCTTAGATTCTCAAAACCCACCACAGTCACTCTGTCTGAACCAGCTGTCTAAGCTCTCCACCTCAAGGAGAAAGACTCACTCCTAAAAGGTGTACAGATCACACTGGCTCCCTGTAGCAGCTCACACCCGGTTTAAAACTCTGGTACTAGCCTACAGGGTAATGAAAGGAACAGCCCCCTCCTACCTCCAGGCCATGGTCAAACCCTACACCCCCTCCCGAACACGACACTCTGCTACGTCGGGATGACTGGTTGCCCCGTCACTCCGCGGCCCCTGCGGTCGGTCGACACGGTCACGGCTCTTCTCTGTTCTGACCCCACGGTCACAGCTCTTCTCTGTCCTGACCCCACGGTCACGGCTCTTCTCTGTCCTGACCCCACGGTCACGGCTCTTCTCTGTCCTGGCCCCGCAGTGGTGGAACGAACTGCCCACTGACGTCAGGACAGCAGAGTCGCTGCCCATCTTTCATCGCAGGCTCAAAACTCACCTCTTCAAGAAGTACTACCAGGACCCTCTTAATCACCTATTGTATTGTAGACTGCTATTCTTTGCCTTCAGCACTAGATTATGCTCATAGTCACTTGTTTTAGAAAGGAGATTTCTAGGAGAGGTTGTGATTTCTGGCAAGTAGTTCACTGGCTTTCCCTACGTTAACTGCAATTATTGTAAGTCGCTTTGGATAAAAGTGTCAGCTAAATAAGTGTAATGTAATGTAATGATCTCCAGCTCTTTCTGTCTGATCCGGGAGGATGTGGTGGTCTGTGTTCGCTCATCTTCAGATGTGGGATTAGGAGATTAGGAAAGCATCCTGAGGACTGTGGTCCACAGAGCTGACGCCATTGTTGTTTACTGAAGCTACAGTACAAGCCAATTGAAGCAAAGAGAATAGAACCCTCC
>NC_140245.1:213580-218580 GCF_949987555.1 Borostomias antarcticus
GGTCAGGGGGTCAGTGTGGTGGTGATCTGAGTGTTTGGGCTTGTTTCCTGGTCCAGGGGGTCAGCGTGGTGGTGATCTGGGTGTTTGGGCTTGTTTCCTGGGTCAGGGGGTCAGCGTGGTGGTGATCTGAGTGTTCAGGCTTGTTTCCTGGGTCAGGGGGTCAGCGTGGTGGTGATCTGAGGTCATGGGTGTTTGGGCTTGTTTCCTGGTCCAGGGGGTCAGCGTGGTGGTGATCTGAGTGTTTGGGCTTGTTTCCTGGTCCAGGGGGTCAGCGTGGTGGTGATCTGAGTGTTTGGGCTTGTTTCCTGGTCCAGGGGGTCAGCGTGGTGGTGGTCTGAGATCATGGGTGTTTGGGCTTGTTTCCTGGGTCAGGGGTCAGCGTGGTGGTGATCTGAGGTCATGGGTGTTTGGGCTTGTTTCCTGGTCCAGGGGGTCAGCGTGGTGGTGATCTGAGTGTTTGGGCTTGTTTCCTGGTCAGGGGGTCAGCGTGGTGGTGATCTGAGTGTTTGGGCTTGTTTCCTGGTCCAGGGGGTCAGCGTGGTGGTGATCTGAGTGTTTGGGCTTGTTTCCTGGTCCAGGGGGTCAGCGTGGTGGTGATCTGAGTGTTTGGGCTTGTTTCCTGGTCCAGGGGGTCAGCGTGGTGGTGGTCTGAGATCATGGGTGTTTGGGCTTGTTTCCTGGGTCAGGGGTCAGCGTGGTGGTGATCTGAGGTCATGGGTGTTTGGGCTTGTTTCCTGGGTCAGGGGGTCAGCGTGGTGGTGATCTGAGATCATGGGTGTTTGGGCTTGTTTCCTGGTCCAGGGGGTCAGCGTGGTGGTGATCTGAGTGTTTGGGCTTGTTTCCTGGTCCATGGGGTCAGCGTGGTGGTGATCTGAGTGTTTGGGCTTGTTTCCTGGGTCAGGGGGTCAGCGTGGTGGTGATCTGAGTGTTTGGGCTTGTTTCCTGGGTCAGGGGGTCAGCGTGGTGGTGATCTGAGATCATGGGTGTTTGGGCTTGTTTCCTGGGCCAGGGGGTCAGCGTGGTGGTGATCTGAGATCATGGGTGTTTGGGCTTGTTTCCTGGGTCAGGGGGTCAGCGTGGTGGTGATCTGAGGTCATGGGTGTTTGGGCTTGTTTCCTGGTCCAGGGGGTCAGCGTGGTGGTGATCTGAGTGTTTGGGCTTGTTTCCTGGTCCAGGGGGTCAGCGTGGTGGTGGTCTGGGTGTTTGGGCTTGTTTCCTGGTCCAGGGGGTCAGCGTGGTGGTGATCTGGGTGTTTGGGCTTGTTTCCTGGTCCAGGGGGTCAGCGTGGTGGTGATCTGGGTGTTTGGGCTTGTTTCCTGGTCCAGGGGGTCAGCGTGGTGGTGATCTGGGTGTTTGGGCTTGTTTCCTGGTCCAGGGGGTCAGCGTGGTGGTGATCTGGGTGTTTGGGCTTGTTTCCTGGTCCAGGGGGTCAGCGTGGTGGTGATCTGAGATCATGGGTGTTTGGGCTTGTTTCCTGGTCCAGGGGGTCAGCGTGGTGGTGATCTGAGATCATGGGTGTTTGGGCTTGTTTCCTGGTCCAGGGGGTCAGCGTGGTGGTGGTCTGGGTGTTTGGGCTTGTTTCCTGGTCCAGGGGGTCAGCGTGGTGGTGATCTGAGTGTTTGGGCTTGTTTCCTGGTCCAGGGGGTCAGCGTGGTGGTGATCTGAGTGTTTGGGCTTGTTTCCTGGTCCAGGGGGTCAGCGTGGTGGTGGTCTGGGTGTTTGGGCTTGTTTCCTGGGTCAGGGGGTCAGCGTGGTGGTGATCTGAGTGTTTGGGCTTGTTTCCTGGTCCAGGGGGTCAGTGTGGTGGTGATCTGAGTGTTTGGGCTTGTTTCCTGGTCCAGGGGGTCAGCGTGGTGGTGATCTGAGTGTTTGGGCTTGTTTCCTGGTCCAGGGGGTCAGCGTGGTGGTGGTCTGGGTGTTTGGGCTTGTTTCCTGGGTCAGGGGGTCAGCGTGGTGGTGATCTGAGTGTTTGGGCTTGTTTCCTGGTCCAGGGGGTCAGTGTGGTGGTGATCTGAGTGTTTGGGCTTGTTTCCTGGTCCAGGGGGTCAGCGTGGTGGTGATCTGAGTGTTTGGGCTTGTTTCCTGGTCCAGGGGGTCAGCGTGGTGGTGATCTGAGTGTTTGGGCTTGTTTCCTGGTCCAGGGGGTCAGCGTGGTGGTGATCTGGGTGTTTGGGCTTGTTTCCTGGGTCAGGGGGTCAGCGTGGTGGTGATCTGGGTGTTTGGGCTTGTTTCCTGGACCAGGGGGTCAGCGTGGTGGTGATCTGAGGTCATGGGTGTTTGGGCTTGTTTCCTGGTCCAGGGGGTCAGCGTGGTGGTGATCTGGGTGTTTGGGCTTGTTTCCTGGTCCAGGGGGTCA
Organism: Borostomias antarcticus; assembly: GCF_949987555.1. Taxonomy (NCBI): domain Eukaryota; kingdom Metazoa; phylum Chordata; class Actinopteri; order Stomiiformes; family Stomiidae; genus Borostomias; species Borostomias antarcticus. The sequence goes on from NC_140245.1 coordinate 215,937, forward strand.
GCGTGGTGGTGATCTGAGTGTTTGGGCTTGTTTCCTGGTCCAGGGGGTCAGCGTGGTGGTGATCTGAGTGTTTGGGCTTGTTTCCTGGGTCAGGGGTCAGCGTGGTGGTGATCTGGGTGTTTGGGCTTGTTTCCTGGGTCAGGGGTCAGCGTGGTGGTGATCTGGGTGTTTGGGCTTGTTTCCTGGTCCAGGGGGTCAGCGTGGTGGTGTTCTGGGTGTTTGGGCTTGTTTCCTGGGTCAGGGGTCAGCGTGGTGGTGATCTGAGGTCATGGGTGTTTGGGCTTGTTTCCTGGTCCAGGGGGTCAGCGTGGTGGTGATCTGAGATCATGGGTGTTTGGGCTTGTTTCCTGGGTCAGGGGGTCAGCGTGGTGGTGATCTGAGTGTTTGGGCTTGTTTCCTGGGTCAGGGGTCAGCGTGGTGGTGATCTGGGTGTTTGGGCTTGTTTCCTGGGTCAGGGGTCAGCGTGGTGGTGATCTGAGTGTTTGGGCTTGTTTCCTGGTCCAGGGGGTCAGCGTGGTGGTGATCTGAGTGTTTGGGCTTGTTTCCTGGTCCAGGGGGTCAGCGTGGTGGTGATCTGAGTGTTTGGGCTTGTTTCCTGGTCCAGGGGGTCAGCGTGGTGGTGATCTGAGATCATGGGTGTTTGGGCTTGTTTCCTGGTCCAGGGGGTCAGCGTGGTGGTGATCTGGGTGTTTGGGCTTGTTTCCTGGTCCAGGGGGTCAGCGTGGTGGTGATCTGAGTGTTTGGGCTTGTTTCCTGGGTCAGGGGGTCAGCGTGGTGGTGATCTGAGTGTTTGGGCTTGTTTCCTGGTCCAGGGGGTCAGCGTGGTGGTGATCTGAGTGTTTGGGCTTGTTTCCTGGGTCAGGGGGTCAGCGTGGTGGTGATCTGGGTGTTTGGGCTTGTTTCCTGGTCCAGGGGGTCAGCGTGGTGGTGATCTGAGTGTTTGGGCTTGTTTCCTGGACCAGGGGGTCAGCGTGGTGGTGATCTGGGTGTTTGGGCTTGTTTCCTGGTCCAGGGGGTCAGCGTGGTGGTGATCTGAGTGTTTGGGCTTGTTTCCTGGGTCAGGGGTCAGCGTGGTGGTGATCTGAGTGTTTGGGCTTGTTTCCTGGTCCAGGGGGTCAGCGTGGTGGTGATCTGAGTGTTTGGGCTTGTTTCCTGGGTCAGGGGTCAGCGTGGTGGTGATCTGGGTGTTTGGGCTTGTTTCCTGGGTCAGGGGGTCAGCGTGGTGGTGATCTGGGTGTTTGGGCTTGTTTCCTGGGTCAGGGGTCAGCGTGGTGGTGATCTGAGGTCATGTCTGGTGAGACGTCTTTATCTTCCCCTACAGGATGTACCGACGCACCTCCAACATGGTGGGCCTGAGCTACCCTCCTTCTGTTATAGGAGTGCTGAAGGTATCCCACACACACACACACACACACACACACACACACACACACACACACACACATGCTCGCACACACACACACACACACATACTGTATATACACACACATGCTCTCTCACACACACACACACACACACACACATATATATACACACACACACATGCTCACACACACACACACACACATACACATATATATACACACACACACAAACACATATATACACACACATGCTCTCACACACACACACACATGCACACACACACACACACACATACAGTGCACACTTAAACACACATGCAAAATACACAGTCACTTAAAGACACATGTATACTCAAGTTAAGTATACAATATATTATAATACTAATCCTACCAGCATAATACAACTGTATTTAGAAACGTATCTGTGATCAGATACACATAAAACCAGCAGATCACCAGACATGCATGATACCAGATGACCCAGACATGCATGATACCAGATGACCCAGACATGCATTATACCAGCAGATCACCAGACATTCATGATACCAGATGACCCAGACATGCATGATACCAGCAGATCACCAGACATGCATGATACCAGCAGATCACCAGACATGCATGATACCAGATGACCCAGACATGCATGATACCAGCAGATCACCAGACATGCATGATACCAGCAGATCACCAGACATGCATGATACCAGATCACCAGACATGCATGATACCAGCAGATGACCCAGACATGCATGATACCAGATGACCCAGACATGCATGATACCAGATGACCCAGACATGCATGATACCAGATGACCCAGACATGCATGATACCAGCAGATCACCAGACATGCATGATACCAGGAGATCACCCAGACATGCATGATACCAGCAGATCACCAGACATGCATGATACCAGCAGATCACCAGACATGCATGATACCAGCAGATCACCAGACATGCATGATACCAGATGACCCAGACATGCATGATACCAGCAGATCACCAGACATGCATGATACCAGCAGATCACCAGACATGCATGATACCAGATCACCAGACATGCATTATACCAGCAGATCACCAGACATGCATGATACCAGCAGATGACCCAGACATGCATGATACCAGATGACCCAGACATGCATGATACCAGATGACCCAGACATGCATGATACCAGATGACCCAGACATGCATGATACCAGCAGATCACCAGACATGCATGATACCAGGAGATCACCCAGACATGCATGATACCAGCAGATCACCAGACATGCAT
>NC_140245.1:223580-226080 GCF_949987555.1 Borostomias antarcticus
CTGCAGTCAGGACATGTAAACAACACGCTAGCTGCTCTGTCTTCCTGTAGTAGGACATGTAAACAACACGCTAGCTGCTCTGTCTTCCTGCAGTAGGACATGTAAACAACACGCTAGCTGCTCTGTCTTCCCTTCAGTAGGACATGTAAACAACACGCTAGCTGCTCTGTCTTCCTGTAGTCAGGACATGTAAACAACACGCTAGCTGCTCTGTCTTCCTGCAGTCAGGACATGTAAACAACACGCTAGCTGCTCTGTCTCCCTGCAGTAGGACATGTAAACAACACGCTAGCTGCTCTGTCTCCCTGCAGTAGGACATGTAAACAACACGCTAGCTGCTCTGTCTTCCTGCAGTCAGGACATGTAAACAACACGCTAGCTGCTCTGTCTCCCTGCAGTAGGACATGTAAACAACACGCTAGCTGCTCTGTCTTCCTGCAGTAGGACATGTAAACAACACGCTAGCTGCTCTGTCTTCCCTGCAGTAGGACATGTAAACAACACGCTAGCTGCTCTGTCTTCCTGCAGTAGGACATGTAAACAACACGCTAGCTGCTCTGTCTTCCTGCAGTAGGACATGTAAACAACACGCTAGCTGCTCTGTCTCCCTGCAGTAGGACATGTAAACAACACGCTAGCTGCTCTGTCTTCCCTGCAGTAGGACATGTAAACAACACGCTAGCTGCTCTGTCTTCCTGCAGTAGGACATGTAAACAACACGCTAGCTGCTCTGTCTCCCTGCAGTAGGACATGTAAACAACACGCTAGCTGCTCTGTCTCCCTGCAGTAGGACATGTAAACAACACGCTAGCTGCTCTGTCTTCCTGCAGTAGGACATGTAAACAACACGCTAGCTGCTCTGTCTTCCCTGCAGTAGGACATGTAAACAACACGCTAGCTGCTCTGTCTTCCTGCAGTAGGACATGTAAACAACACGCTAGCTGCTCTGTCTTCCTGCAGTAGGACATGTAAACAACACGCTAGCTGCTCTGTCTCCCTGCAGTAGGAAATGTAAACAACACGCTAGCTGCTCTGTCTCCCTGCAGTAGGACATGTAAACAACACGCTAGCTGCTCTGTCTCCCTGCAGTAGGACATGTAAACAACACGCTAGCTGCTCTGTCTTTCCTGCAGTCAGGACATGTAAACAACACGCTAGCTGCTCTGTCTCCCTGCAGTAGGACATGTTAACAACACGCTAGCTGCTCTGTCTCCCTGCAGTAGGACATGTAAACAACACGCTAGCTGCTCTGTGTTCCCTGCAGTAGGACATGTAAACAACACGCTAGCTGCTCTGTCTTCCTGCAGTAGGACATGTAAAAAACACGCTAGCTACTCTGTCTTCCCTGCAGTAGGACATGTAAACAACACGCTAGCTGCTCTGTCTTCCTGCAGTAGGACATGTAAACAACACGCTAGCTGCTCTGTCTTCCTGCAGTAGGACATGTAAACAACACGCTAGCTGCTCTGTCTTCCTGCAGTAGGACATGTAAACAACACGCTAGCTGCTCTGTCTCCCTGCAGTCAGGACATGTAAACAACACGCTAGCTGCTCTGTCTTCCCTGCAGTCAGGACATGTAAACAACACGCTAGCTGCTCTGTCTCCCTGCAGTCAGGACATGTAAACAACACGCTAGCTGCTCTGTCTCCCTGCAGTCAGGACATGTAAACAACACGCTAGCTGCTCTGTCTCCCTGCAGTAGGACATGTAAACAACACGCTAGCTGCTCTGTCTCCCTGCAGTAGGACATGTAAGGAGGCATACGTACAGGACGTATTGAGCGCCATCAGGACCGCAGTAATGCCGGGTCAGGTTATTAACCTGCCATGGGAAACCCAAGGACCAATTCATTTTCCTTCAGTGTGTGAGACCGCAGTCACCACGCAGTCATAGCACCATGCAGTCTGATAGAACCATGCAGCCATAGAACCATGCAGCCATAGAACCACACAGTCCAGTCTGATAGAACCATGCAGCCATATAACCATGCAGTCTGATAGAACCATGCAGCCATAGAACCATGCAGTCATAGAACCCTGCAAACCATAGAACCATGCAGTCTGATAGAACCATGCAGCCATAGAACCATGCAGCCATAGAACCATGCAGTCTGATAGAACCATGCAGTCATAGAACCATGCAGCCATAGAACCATGCAGTCTTAGAACCATACAGTCATAGAACCATGCAGTCATAGAACCATGCAGTCTGATAGAACCATGCAGCCATAGAACCATGCAGTCGAATAGAACCATGCAGTCATATAACCATGCAGTCTTAGAACCATGCCGTCATAGAACCATGCAGTCTGATAGAACCATGCAGTCCAATAGAACCATGCAGTCTGATAAAACCATGCAGTCTGATGCTGTAGAACCATGCAGCCATAGAACCATGCAGTCTCATGGGGGAAGTAAGTGTTATAGATGGTGATATCATTCTTAATCTTTAATTTTCTCCCCTTCTTCTCCTCATCCTCCCCTCCTCTTTCCTCTCCTC
>NC_140245.1:233580-236080 GCF_949987555.1 Borostomias antarcticus
TGGTAACCAATACAGAATGGTACGTCCCCCTACCTGGTAACCAATACAGAATGGTACGTCCCCCTACCTCGTAACCAATACAGAATGGTACGTCCCACTACCTGGTAACCAATACAGAATGGTACATCCCACTACCTGGTAACCAATACAGAATGGTACGTCCCACTACCTGGTAACCAATACAGAATGGTACGTCCCACTACCTGGTAACCAATACAGAATGGTACATCCCACTACCTGGTAACCAATACAGAATGGTACGTCCCACTACCTGGTAACCAATACAGAATGGTACGTCCCCCTCCCTGGTAACCAATACAGAATGGTACGTCCCCCTACCTGGTAACCAATACAGAATGGTACGTCCCACTACCTGGTAACCAATACAGAATGGTACGTTCCACTACCTGGTAACCAATACAGAATGGTACATCCCACTACCTGGTAACCAATACAGAATGGTACGTCCCCCTCCCTGGTAACCAATACAGAATGGTACGTCCCACTACCTGGTAACCAATACAGAATGGTACGTCCCACTACCTGGTAACCAATACAGAATGGTACGTCCCCCTACCTGGTAACCAATACAGAATGGTACGTCCCACTACCTGGTAACCAATACAGAATGGTACATCCTATTACCAATCCTATTTACCTGTGTGAATTGTCTTCATTAAATCTCTAGGAGAGACGTCGGAGGGTGCAGAGTCTCCCGAGAGAGACCAGACCAAGAATGAACCACCTGTTGGTGAGCTACCGCCAGTCACACACCATCATTTCCTTACCAGATGAAAAACGCTACTCGTTTAAAAGTCTCTTTCTGATTTTTTTCCCAGAGGTGGTGATGGAGTAGCAGCTGCCCGGTAAACTACAGCTCCCACTCTTAAACTACAACTCCCCCTCTAAAACTACACCTCCCACTCTTAAACTACATCTCCCACTCTTAAACTACACCTCCCACTCTTAAACTGCATCTCCCACTCTTAAACTACAGCTCCCACTCTTAAACTAAATCTCCCACTCTTAAACTACATCTCCCACTCTTAAACTACATCTCCCACTCTTAAACTACAGCTCCCACTCTTAAACTACATCTCCCACTCTTAAACTACCAGTCCATCTCCCCCTCTTCATTATGGGAAGACTCGCCAGCAGGGAGCAGCATTTCTGAGACTCTGCCGCCCTCTAGAGGACAAAGAGTAGACTCACGCCTCTCCCTGCTTTCTTTTCTTTGGTCATTAACTGTTTGGGTTTTTCCTCACATGATTCTTAACTGTGCACTCACACAGCGAGCCACTTGGGCGACCAGAGCGTCCGGCTGCCATTCATTCTCAAAGGAAGCTGGCGACATAGAGCGACGGACGCCTCAGCGGCAGCGAGCGACACGGTACCAGCGATCTGAGCGTAGATTTGAAGTTGGGCAGAGTTCAATGCAAATTAGCAGCGACATCGCCGAAGCAGCAACCAATAGCAGATCAGGTTACCTCAGAATGGCTGTAGAATACATCTTCAATAATGTGAGTGACACATGAATGACCCGCCCCCCCCCCGGCGTCTGCAGCTCTTGGCTGTCGGGGAGCTGGCGACGCGTCGCACGCAACCAGAGGGACCACTGTCCCCTAGTCACTCGCTGTCTGAGTCTAGAGTAACGCTCCCCTCCCCCCCCCAAGCCTGCCCTGTCACTAGCACCCCTGCTGATCCCAAACACGCCCGGAGCGACTGAAGGACTGTGGTGATGGAGAGAAGATAAGACTTTATTAATCCCCTGAGGGGGATTAGAGTGATGATGATGATGATGATGATGAAAACGTTGAGTGTGCTGGCGAAGTCGATGGTTGGAGAGGTGGAGAACTCCTGCTCCTGTCCGCACCGACACTGCGACACCTTGTTGTTCTGGCTACTGCTAGCTTCCTGTTCTGGCTACTGCTAGCTTCCTGTTCTGGCTACTGCTAGCTTCCTGCCGCTTCTAGAGTCGCTTCAGTACTGTTTGTTTGTTTGTTTGATTGTTTTCATTCAGCGTGAGGTTTTGGTACCGGTGTGTTTTTTGTGTTTTTGTTTTCCGAGTCACGTCTCAGGCCCTCAGGGACAGACGGACGGGCGAATCAAACTTTGCTAATGTAGCTATAGCAACTAGAACTAGACATTCTGTTTTCAACGTCTCGCGCTCATTTGTGTTTTATGTCTTTTTTTTGTACTTTAGATTTAATCTGATAATTCATGTTGATTTTCAGAAAGCTCTTATTTGTGACGCAGTGTTAGAAACGAGTGACACATGGGTTGTGTCTGACAGGCTTCCGCTCGGCCTACTAGCTGCTCAGGCTCTCAGGCTGTGTTCCAAATCGCATACTTCTACTTCTTACTACCAGTTCCTACTACAGCTGCCCTTAGAAAGTATGTACTTTGCAAGCAGTAGGCATCCAATTGGGACATACTACCTTGTCATAACATTGCGCCTTGAAATTTGCCCACATCCGTCGCTGTCCATAACGCGACGTTC
>NC_140245.1:241080-243580 GCF_949987555.1 Borostomias antarcticus
AAGGAATACAATTTGAAACGTCATTACACAACTAGACATGCTGAGGACTATGCAAAATACCAGGGAGATGAGAGAGCCAACCGAGTTGCCAATCTTAAAACATGTCTACTGAAGCAACAAGATTTTTTTAAGAAAGTAACCAAAGAGAATAACGCAGCAGTCGAAGCTAGCTATGTGGTTAGTGAGATGATTGCTAAAGCAGGAAAGCCATTTACAGAAGGTGAATTTGTCAAAAAGTGCCTGTTACAGGCTGCAAGTATTGTCTGTCCAGAAAAGAAAGGTCAGTTCAGCAACATCAGCCTTTCTGCCAACACCGTGGCAGAGCGCATTTGTGACATGTCAAGTGACATTTATGATCAACTGTGTGAGAAAGCAAAATGTTTCAGTGTATACTCAGTCGCTCTTGATGAGACCACAGACATCACTGACACTGCCCAGCTCGCAATATATGTCCGTGGTGTTGATGACAATTTTGAAGTGACAGAGGAGTTGCTCACAGTAATGCCAATGCATGGCCAGACCACCGCTCAGGAGATATTTCACCAGCTGTGTGATGCCATTGAGAATGCCGGTTTTTCATGGAAGAGATTTGTTGGGATAACAACTGATGGAGCGCCATCAATGACAGGGAGGAAAAATGGACTGGTGGCACTTGTTCAAAAAAAACTGGAAGAGGAGGGTGTGGAGGAAGCCATAGCTCTGCACTGCATTATCCATCAGCAGGCCCTTTGCAGCAAATGCCTGAAATTTGACAACGTGATGTCTGTTGTTGTGCAATGCATCAACCACATCAGATCCAGGGGCTTAAAACACAGAAGGTTCCGTGCTTTTTTAGAAGAAATGGAGTCAGAATATGGGGACGTGCTTTACTTCACCGAGGTACGTTGGCTCAGCAGGGGAAACATGTTGAAGAGATTTTTTGAGTTGAGAGCAGAAGTGAAAGTCTTCATGGAGAAGAATGGGGTGGCTGTTCCTGTGTTAAGTGATCCTATATGGCTCATGGACTTAGCTTTTCTTGTTGATGTCACGCATGAGCTTAATGTACTGAACAAGAGGTTACAAGGCCAGGGGCAACTTGTCAGTGCTGCCTATGACAATGTGAGAGCATTCTCCACAAAACTTATGCTATGGAAAGTTCAGCTATCTCAGACAAACCTTTGCCATTTCCCAGCATGCAAGGCACTTGTGGATGCAGGCACACCATTCAGTGGTGAGAAGTATGCTGATGCCATTTTGAAGCTACAGGAGGAATTTGACCACAGATTTGCAGACTTCAAGACGCACAGAGCCACATTTCAAATTTTTGCGGACCCCTTCTCCTTTGATGTGCAAGATGCCCCTCCTGTGCTTCAAATGGAGCTCATTGACCTGCAGTGCAACTCTGAACTCAAAGCCAAGTTCAGGGAGGTGAGTGGAAGAGCAGACAAGCTTGGGCAATTTTTGAGAGAATTGACTCCCAGCTTCCCTGAGCTTTCCAGAATGTTCAAGCGGACCATGTGCCTTTTTGGGAGCACGTACTTGTGTGAAAAGCTCTTCTCCACCTTGAACTTCAATAAGTCCAAGTACAGGACCAGACTTACTGATGAGCATCTTCAAAGTCTACTGAGGGTCTCAATTGCTTCCTCCCTCAAGCCAAATGTGGCTCGGCTATGCAAGAGGAAGCGCTGCCAGACCTCTAGCCAAAAGTAGGCAAGAGAAGCCATGTTCAGAACAGTTCATGTTGAAAGTTTCATTAATGTTCATGTTAAAGGTTAAATAACTGTTAATACTGTTAATTTGAATCTGAAAAAAAATAATTTCTCTACCCACCAACTATATGTGGTTTCTTAAGTTTTTCTTATTTGCTGTTTTATTATTATTTTATTTATTTATTACTGATTGATTGATTTATTTTCTTTATTCTTTATTTGTTTATTTATTTTTTCATCTTATTTTGTGTAGAAAATTAAAAATTAAGATATTTGAGAACAGTGGAATGTTTTATCAGAGCTTTTCTTGTGGAAAACCGGAACCAAAGCACTGAAAAAGTGTAGGGTATAGCAGAAGCAAAAGCATTGAAGACAGTTTTTTTTTTTCTTTTTTTTTCTGTTTTTAATAAATGCGTTTTTTTTGTTGAAAACCTGATGCGGCCCAGCCTCACCCAGACCCTAGCTCCAGTGGCCCCCAGGTAAATTGAGTTTGAGACCCCTGCTGTAGATAGTCTATAGTTTATAGATATAATGATTACTATTATTGTTGTCATTATTATGATTCGTAGTAGTAGTAGTAGTAGTAGTGGTAGTAGTAGTAGTAGTAGTAGTGGTAGTAGTAGTAGTAGTAGTAGTAGTAGTAGTAGTGGTAGTAGTAGTAGTGGTAGTAGTAGTAGTGGTAGTAGTAGTAGTAGTAGTAGTAGTAGTAGTAGTAGTAGAAGTGGTAGTAGTAGTAGTAGTAGTAGTAGTAGTGGTAGTCGTAGTAGTGTAGTAGTAGTAGTAGTTGTAGTAGTCGTGGTAGTAGTAGTAGT
>NC_140245.1:251080-253946 GCF_949987555.1 Borostomias antarcticus
TCACCACGGCCCAGCGTTTGCACCACCAAGCCTCACTCCCACAACCTGCGCTCTCAATTCAACTCAACTCAAACTTTATTTATAAAGCACATTTAAAACAACCATGGTTGCCCAAAGTGCTGCGCAGTATGACATCTCGTCATGACATGAAGAGAAAAGAGTCTTCAGCAGAGACTTAAAGACATCCAGGGTCTGTGCGGTTCTAATATGCAAGGCTAGGCTGTTCCACAGCTTGGGGACAGCTTCCTCAAGGGCTCAGTCACCTCGGGTTGTGACCCTGGATTTAGGGACATGTAGGAGCAGCTGATTGCGTGTCCTGAGTGCTCTAGCTGGGCTATGAACACAGAGGAGTTCAGGTAGATACGGAGGCGCCAGGCTGTTAAAAACCTTAAAAACAAGTAACAGAATGGCATCTGTCCCAGTGTGAGAGCGCCTGGGTTCACACCTCCGCACCTCGGCGCACGCCGGCGCTCCACACACCTTCCTTAAGAGCTGGTAATGTGATAATTACACCGGCAGACAGGTAGGAGCCGTCAGCATGATGCAGGTTAAAACGGGATGGAGTGTGAGCAGTGTTAACCTCCGCACTCACAAGTGCAGCGCTGTCAATAAAAGACCAACTGAAATCTTCAGAGGAATAAGGAGTCCGTTCACCTTCATGAAGTTGTGTCAAAAATAGTTGAGTTGCCTGAATAATGTGCCACAGTGTTTTAAAGAGCTGAAGGCTTTCGGGATTCTGAGGTCCAATACAAAAAGACAGAATCGGACATTTAGACAGTATCGACAAATTCCTGTTGGACAGTATAGATTAGATCACCGCCATCTTTTCTCTCTCTCTCTCTCTCTCTCTCTCACTGTCTCTCTCTCTCTCTGTCTCTCTCTCCCTGTGTCTCTCTGTCTCTCTCTGTCTCTTTCTCTCTCTCTTTCAAACACACCATGATTTATTACCTGAAAAGACAAGAGAACTAATTAGTGGAGTAATTAATTAATACACATTTGCATATTTGCATTTGCAATTAGTGCAGTCAACTGATTAGTCTGAGATGGGAGTTTGAGTCATCAGATGGCGGTGTGTGTGCTGGACCAGAACGCTCGCCACGCCAGCTGAGGCATTCTGGGACGCCGGCAGAGATGAAGGGAGTGTGTCGTTATGTGAATGTATGTGTTGATGTGCGTGTGTACATGTATGTGTTTATGTGTGTGTACATGTATGTGTTTATGTGCGTGTGTATGTATGTGTTTATGTGTGTGTGTACATGTATGTGTTTATGTGCATGTGTATGTATGTGTTTATGTGTGTGTGTACATGTATGTGTTTATGTGTGTGTACATGTATGTGTTTATGTGCGTGTGTATGTATGTGTTTATGTGTGTGTGTACATGTATGTGTTTATGTGCGTGTACATGTATGTGTTTGTGCGTGTGTACATGTATGTGTTTGTGTGCGTGTGTGCATGCGTGTATCTATTTGTGAGTGTGAGTTTGTGTGTATTTGTGAGAGAGAGAGAGTGTGTGTGTGTGCATACTCACACACACACACACACAGACACTCAGTGTTAAATGATTTGGGCTTCTTGATCATATATGTTGTCATAGTTTTAACCGTTGTCTCGGAAGCGAGGGCTTTTGTTATCAAAGCCACACAACACAGATGTTATTGATGCTCTGTTACAGGAATATGAAGAGGATTCTGTATTCTCATCACATTCTCTGCAACAAGGTCATTCACATGCATACCTCTGTGTGTGTGTGTGTGCGCGCGTGTGTGTGTGTGCGTGCGTGTGCGTGTGTGCGTGCGTGTGTGTGTGCGTGTGTGTGTGTGCGTGTGTGTGTGTGCACGCTAACTGGAGAGTGCATATACCCATATCCACAAGCAGCTGTGTCCCAGGGTGGATTTGGCTGCGTGCCACTGGGCCTCTCCGTGGGGGGTGCTTAATGTCTGCAGAGGAGCTGGAGCTCCTGCACTCAGGGAGCCGTGGTACCCTGTCCCTCTAGAACCCCCTCTGCCTGCTGCTGCTTGCTCTAGGAGCCGTGGTACCCTGTCCCTCTAGAACCCCCTCTGCCTGCTGCTGCTGCTCTAGGAGCCGTGGTACCCTGTCCCTCTAGAACCCCCTCTGCCTGCTGCTGCTCTAGGAGCCGTGGTACCCTGCCGCTCTAGAACCCCCTCTGCCTGCTCCTGCACTCAGGGAGCCGCGGTACCCCGCCCCTCTAGAACCCTGCCGCTCTAGAACCCCCTCTGCCTGCTGCTCTATGCTCTGGAACCTTCATATGACCCTGATAATATACTGGAAAGGTGAAAAGGAATAAGAATTGAACTGTTCTACCTGTGATCAATCTGAGAAGCAAACAGGCCGCTCCCTCTCTCTCTCTCTCTCTCCCACTCCTCTCTCTCTCTCTCCTCTTCTATCTCTCTATCTCCCTCTCTCTCTCTATCTCTACTCTCTCCCTCTCTCTCTCTCTATCTCTCTCTCTATCTCCCCCTCTCTCTCTCTCTCTCTATCTCCCCCTCACTCTCTCTCTCTCTCTCTCTATCTCTCTCTCTCTCTCTCTCTCTCTCTCTCTATCTCTCTCTCTCCCCCTCTCTCTCTCTCTCTATCTCTCTCTCTATCTCTCTCTCTCCCCCTCTTTCTCTCTCTCTCTCTCTCTCTCTCTCTCCCCTCTCTCTCTCTCTCTCTCTATCTCTCTCTCTCCCCCTCTCTCTCTCTCTCTCTCTATCTCTCTCTCCCCCTCTTTCTCTTCTCTCTCTCTATCTCTCTCTCAATCTCCCTCTCTCTCTATCTCTCTCCCTCTCTCTCTCTCTCTCTCTCTCTCTCTCTATCTCCCTTTCTCTCTCTCTCTCTCTCTCTCTCTCTCTCTCTCTCTCTCT
>NC_140245.1:254146-261646 GCF_949987555.1 Borostomias antarcticus
TTGTGCGTGTGTGTGCGAGTGTGTGTGTATGCGTGTTTGTGTGTGTGTGTGTGTGTGTGTGTGTGTATGCATGTTCATGAGATATCTATCAATCTGTCCTGTCTGTCTAACTCTTCCAGGGGCATCTCGTTCTCCTGGATGTTTGGGTGGTAAAGAGTGGTATCTCTATCACACATAAACCAGTGCAAGTTGCTGCTGTTCATTATGCTCTTTGAAGCAGGGAAATGAATGCACTTAGAAAGAGAAGTCAGTGTTTCCCTGCGCTGTAGGAGGCTGGTTATAAGCAGCGGAGACTGGAACAGGCAGGGCAGGTGTTGACGAGGCGAATGAAAGGGAAGACAGATGGCGAGCTTCTCCATCACTCGCTGTGCAGATAATGGATGGAGGTAATCACGTTCCTCTGAGGCCCTGGGACTTTCTTCAGAACTTTCCCATCAAACGACACCATGCCACATGCACCTCTCCACAGGAGAAGAGTGACACACACACACACACGCACGCACATGCGCACACACACTCCTTACAAACTACACATTAAGTTTGAGGAATTTAATGAACCTCCATTTGATGTCATGCTGAAGTTGAGAACAACACAATCCAACAGTAGATCTGGTTCCTATCAGCTGACACCAGCCCCTAGCTGATGTGAGTCCTTCTTCAATCAATCAATCAATCAATCAATCAATCAATCAATCAATCAATCAATCAATCAATCAATCAATCAATCAATCAATCAATCAATCAATCAATCAATCAATCAATCTATCAATCAATCAATCAATCAATCAATCAATCAATCAAAGCTTTATTTGCATAGCGCATTTCATACCCAGAGGCAACACAATGCACTTTACAGAGAACAAGGGAGGTGGGCATACGACCCACCCCTACATATTCCAGAGGGAAGCAAAAAAACAGTTTCACCCGGGGGCCAGATAAGTGAGCTGTAAAAATTCTTCCCTGACCCCTCTCAACAAGGCGATGGAGCAAGCTCCTGGAGTATGTTTGTCTACCGGCTAAGAACATTTATAAAGCAATAAATGACATTAAATTATATTTTCAGAGCAAGGAGGGCTAAAAACATCATAGGAGAGACATGGCAAACACTGGTGTATGTGTGTGTGTGAGTGAGTCTTCAGTATCTCCACCCCCAGTCTCTCAAAACCACTCCTCTCTCTACACCTCCATTCCAGTGCTGGAGAACATTCTGGTCTGGAGAACATTCTGGTCCGGAGAACATTCTGGTCTGGAGAACATCCTGGTCTGGAGAACATCCTGGTCTGGAGAACATTCTGGTCTGGAGAAGGTTCTGGTCTGGAGAACATCCTGGTCTGGAGAACATCCTGGTCTGGAGAACATTCTGGTCTGGAGAACATTCTGGTCTGGAGAACATTCTGGTCTGGAGAAGGTTCTGGTCTGGAGAACATTCTGGTCTGGAGAACATCCTGGTCTGGAGAACATCCTGGTCTGGATGCACCCCGTTCTCATTCTGAAAAAGAGGGATACTCTATTTCCACTCTAAACCAATCACAGCCGTCTTGGGCTAGCCCCTCCCCCCACGGTGCTCTTGCTAAATAGAGTCGGGTGAGTGAATCTGATTGGTGCCGCTGGAATTGAGCTGCGCCAATGAGAAGCTTATCTCAAGAAACCTGAAACCCAGAAACACTACCCATTGACACACACACGCACACACACACACACACACACACACACACACACACACACACACACACTGATGGAGCAGCTATTGGACTAGAGGGGAGGATGTCTTTGGAGCCTCAAGCCTCGGGGTTTTCATGTACTCATCCAGTCTTAGCTGTCGACGTCTTCACAGGAAAACGCTGGATTCCTGAGTCAAACGTCTGTTATTCTGAAGGGGTCAGCGAGGATCTCCTCTCCGTGTTTCCTGTGTTGACTGACCCATCCTGTGCTACGGCACACTAACCCTCGAAGGCCGCTGATGTTCTCTGGCAAGTAAGACAGCAGACCGCCATTGCTCAGCTGGTAGATTGTCACATGGCCTCTGTGAAGGTCAGTTTAACGGCCCACAACGTTTCTGCTTCGTGTTGGTCTTGCTTCAGTGGCGCTGTAAAATCACACATTAGAGAGGGCATGGGAGGATACTGTTTCACACAAATGTGTTTATGAAGAATCAAATACACATTCAAACATTATTTCATTTTTTCAGAGAGCTGCCATATTGCCTACATGGCTTTTCAAGTGATCATCATATTAAATATAATATACAATCTGCCTGCCAAACAACGGACTACACTTCGGAGCCAACTTCAAATGGCAATTTAATGCTTCCATAGCAATTTCCTGTCAACACACACTGGAGCACGACTAGCTAATAATTCAACAGTTCAATTTCACACTTCTACTGTGTGTGTGTGTGAGCGCGAGTGCGAGTGTGTGTGTGTGAGCGCGGGTGCGAGTGTGTGTGTGTGAGCGCGGGTGCGAGTGTGTGTGTGTGAGCGTGGGTGCGAGTGTCATGGGTAAGTCAGTGAAAGAGCGTCAGGGAAAGACATACTGATATTATCACAAGTGTCTTGAGTGTCGGGTGAAATGTTTTTTTTCCTCTGCATCTGTTTTAACTCTGAATTGGCTGATCAACGTGATGATTGCTCTTCACAAAGTCCTTGGAAACTAGACACCATATTGGATTCAAAAGGTGTAAATCAATTTTTCCTTTTTCGTTTTGTTGAGTTTCTTGTTGTGTATGATTGTTGTGTGTGATTGTTGTGTGTGATTGTTGTGTGATTGTTGTGTGATTGTTGTGTGTTTTTGTTGTGTGTGATTGTTGTGTGTGATTGTGTGTGATTGTTGTGTGTGATTGTGTGTGGTTGTTGTGTGAGTGATTGTTGTGTGTGATTGTTGTGTGTGATTGTTGTGTGATTTTTGTGAGTGATTGTTGTGTGAGTGATTGTTGTGTGTGATTGTTGTGTGCTTGTTGTGTGTGATTGTTGTGTGTGTGATTGTTGTGTGTGATTGTTGTGTGTGATTGTTGTGAATGTTTGTTGTGTGTGATTGTTGTGATTGTTGTGTTATTGTTGTGTGTGATTGTTGTGTGTGATTGTTGTGTGTGATTGTTGTGTGATTGTTGTGTGTGATTGTTGTGTGTGATTGTTGTGTGATTGTTGTGTGTGTTGTTGTGTGTTGTTGTGTGTGATTGTTGTGTGTTGTTGTGTGTTGTTGTTGTTGTTGTTGTTGTTGTTGATTGCTGGTGCAGTATTCTGTCAGACGTGTTTCTGGCACCATCAGACCAGGCTGCACACACCTGATAATAAGGAGTGAAATGATAATAAGGAAACAGAGAAGCTCTTTCCTCACGTCGCTGTGTGAGTGGGTTTTTCCTGGTGTGTTTTCAACACTCAGAAGTAATCAAGACCACAGGTTTCATTGTGTCTTATCACGCAGCCAAATGATCCTTTAAAGGGGAGGTGTCACTAAATGAGGAGGCTGTCTTTTAATAAAACCTGTTTCCACACGGTTTCACCTCCTCACACGATGACACCTCTGCTAGATTCAAAGAGAAATCTGAAAGTGCCCTGGCATGAAATTTCTTAATTTCCTAATGAATTCCTTTGTCTTCGGTTGGCATTGATGAGGCACAGGGATGGGACACACACACACACACATGCACACACACGCACACACACACACACACGCACACACACACGTACACACATAACACACACACGCACACACACATGCACCCCCCATCCAGCAGTATTAGAGAGGGCCTGTGTGATGGATCCTGGTCATGTCTCACGGAGCTCCCGTATCCTCAGGCATGGTTGCCAAGCTGCCAGTCTGCGCCGTCACACCTTGCTGCCTTTAAAGATTACCCTGCAGAGACGGGAGGGATGGGGCTGGAGTCTGGCAACCCTGGAGAGACGGGAGGGATGGGGCTGGAGTCTGGCAACCCTGGAGAGACGGGAGGGATGGGGCTGGAGTCTGGCAACCCTGGAGAGTTACGACTCGGGATCTGAGCCAAGTCCGGCCCACCGGAGGGAACGGGACACGGACCGAGGTGGGCGGGACACAGACAGCACACTCACCAGCCCTGCACCAGTCACATTCACGGGACAGCGCTCTGTGTCTGTCTGTGTGTGTGTGTGTGTGTGTGTGTGTGTGTGTGTGTGTGTGTGTGAGAGAGAGAGAGAGAGAGATTGCTTGGCAGCTGGGCCCAGCCATATAGGGAGTGTATATCCCACATACCTGTGTGTCAAATCAATTAATCAAGCTTTCAGTGTGACATGGTGGTAAGTAGGAAATGTACACACACACACACGCACACACACACACACACACACACACACACACACACACACACACACACACACGTGCGCGTTCCTTCGGTTAGTAAAGCAGAGGAGTGGCAGTAAGATGGCAGAATGTAAATGAGCTGGTTGTTACACAGTAAACGTTCATCAAGCTGCACTGGAAAGCCTTCAATGGCCCTGATGAATATGCATGCAAATTTGTTAATTAAGTTAATTATTCTGCCGAAAATTCATTCGTCTTCCCAAGGACATTTCTGCAATGATTTTAACATGTTTCCACCATTAGTCATGCACCGCTATTCACAATCACTTAGGTCCACTTCTTGGAAAGTTGTTCCTGAGAGCAGGTACTAGAGAGACAGCAAGTGCCAGGATGGAAGGTGAGACAGCTGGACAGATGGACAGACATGCCCGTGTCCCTGCTACCACTCTGGACTAGCACACGATCAGACAGACAGACAGACAGATCCGACAGACAGACAGACAGACAGACAGACAGACAGACAGACAGACAGACAGACAGACAGACAGACAGACAGATAGATAGATAGATAGATAGATAGATAGATAGATAGATAGATAGATAGATAGATAGATAGATAGATAGAAATGAAAGTTGTTGTGTTGTGAAGCACACACAGCTCACAGCGCTCTACATGTATGAACTCACTGAAACAGGTTTACATTCACAAGTCAGATTTAATAAAAGTTTTGTGGTCATGAGACAGACAGGCTGGACAGATGGGGACGGGACGTAAAGAGCATCATGGCATATTGGTGTTCAGTGTTCTGTCTCCCTGGAGACCGGGGCAGGACGGGGACGGGGAATAAGCAGGTGCAGGATTTGTTGTGTTAAGTCTCCTGTCTGTGGTTATTAATCAGTTTTATTCATTTGATGTGACGTCTCGTAACCAAACATGTGATTCACACTTATTGTTGTAGGATTTGGAGCTTTAACCGCTTCTGCAATAACAGGTTATCATGTTCTATCTCTGAGTTGTATTCAAAGAGTGACAAGGAATTTTTCACAATTTGTGGTTCACTGTGACTATCAGTGGTAGTGTGTGTGGTGAGAGTGTGTTAGTTATAGCAGAGCATCAAATCACATCCACACTGAAACTCCCGCTGGGGTTACATCAAACCAGTCAGCTGGCCCCCTCTAGTGGACCAGCCTGGTACGGCAGCTGAGTTGTCACGGAGTAAGTATGTGAGACAAGTGAGTTAAATTCATCTTAAGATGGGAAATTCCAAAGAGCTCCACATCAAAATTATATCAAAATGATCCGTTAATTCATTTTTAAAAGTTCAAATGCAGCTGAATGTCACTGGTGAATAGTGGATGAGTATCTGAGGGGACAGTTCGTTCAGAGGGCGTGCAGCGCTGTGTAGGGGCCATGGGTCTCGCCCGTTAGTAAACAGCTCAGATAAAAACCACAGTCTGAATTATTTTAGCCTCAGATCCACCCAGAGCAGTCAAGATGTTTATAAAACATACAATGGATTAAGTCATGCGTGTCTAAGACACGCGTGTGCATGACTGAAACATGAGGGTTGTTTGTAATCATGTGAATGACATGCTAAATTGATTTGCACACATTTCAGTTGCATTTGAAATGAACAGTTTATTAGCTATATATGCAGAGTAGACATGTATTATCAACAAATCTATTCCGACACACATATGGTGGGAGTAATTATCGTTACCCATAATTGGAATTAAGGAAAAACATAAATGTAGAAAAAGGGTTTTGTGAGTGAAAGTTGCCCGGGAGGGAGGAGGGGAGTGGGTGTCGGGGGCAGAGAGGCTTCTGGGAGATGCATCGGAGTGGAAAACAACATCTGTTTACCTCCAGGACAGAATAAAACACAGAGAAGACCGGCTAGGACTAGCAGGTTATCTGACTGGAAGACTGTCTAGCAGGTTATCTGACTGGAAGACTGTCTAGCAGGTTGTCCTGACTGGAAGCACACTAGCACACTAGCACACTAGCACACTAACACACTAGCACACTAACACACTAGCACACTAGCACGTTATAGTCGAACATGCTTGATATCCTGATCCAAACATCTGTTGTGAAATGGTGTGCAGGAACAAGCACAGTAGGCTGTTTGCTGTTTGTTGTCATGGTAATTCTAACATTGCTGACATTGTGGAACATGTTGAAGTTAACACTGAGGTTAACACTGTGTGTGTGTGTGTGTGTGTGTGTGTGTGTGTGTGTGTGTGTGTGTGTGTGTGTGTGTGTGTGTGTGTGTGTGTGTGTGTGTGTGTGTGTGTGTCTAGCAGGTTGTGGAAACGCCCCAAACTAAGATGTCTGAATGGAGGCTTCACTCTGCCACCAGTACTGATGGTCAGAGAGAGAGAGAGAGAGAGAGAGAGAGGAGAGAGAGAGAGAGAGAGAGAGAGAGAGAGAGGGAGAGAGTGAGAGAAAGAGAGAGAGAGAGAGAGAGTGAGAGAGAGAGAGAGAGGGGAGAGAGAGAGAGAGAGAGAGAGAGCTGCAGGCTCGGACGGCCTCCCTGTTGTTAGCTGCTTGGCAAGCTTTGATTTGGTAAGATTTTATTTGTGAATGTGCCATATAATTATTATTAGCCTGGCACTGGTTGGATGGGTGAGGCTGCTCTGGTACTGGGAGGGAGGGGGGGTGAGGCTGCTCTGGTACTGGGAGGGGGGGGATGAGGTTGCTCTGGTACTGGGAGGGGGGGTGAGGCTGCTCTGGTACTGTGGGGGGGTTAGGTTGCTCTGATACTGTGGGGGGGGGGGGGTTAGGTTGTTCTGGTGCTGGGGGGGAGGGGGGGGATGAGGTTGCTCTGGTACTGGGAGGGAGGGGGAGTGAGGTTGCTCTGGTACTGGGAGGGGGGGGATGAGGTTGCTCTGGTACTGTGGGGGGGGTTAGGTTGCTCTGGTACTGTGGGGGGGGGGGGGTGAGGTTGTTCTGGTGCTGGGGGGGGGGGTTGTTCTGGTGCTGGGGGGGGGGGGGTGAGGTTGTTCTGGTGCTGGGGGGGGGGGGTGAGGTTGTTCTGGTGCTGGGGGGGGGGGGGTGAGTTTGCTCATGACTGAACTGCCCTTGCCGTGTGTGCGTGCGTGTTGGATGTCTTAGTTAATGAAGCCTAATCTTCCCCCTGAGAGAGATGACACCCCCGTTCCCCCGCGCCTCTCCTCCAGCCGTTAACACCGTGTCACACGCCGTGACACCTCACCGGCTGCAGC
>NC_140245.1:266646-269146 GCF_949987555.1 Borostomias antarcticus
TTGAAGGTACGACTAAAAATCTCTGAGCCAAAACGCCTGCCTGGAAAATTGAAGTCTGTTGGCTGAAAGGGCTCCTCAATTCCTGTTAGGCTCCTGCTGCTAGCCTCTCCTCCCGCGTACGCTGCTGCTGGAGTAGGTACGTTAACAGGCCCGGCTTCGGTCTCGGCGGCAATGATGCTAGTAGTAGTAGTAGTAGGCCTACTAGGCCGCGAAGTGAGAGTGGCAGTGCTGCATTTCTCATCCTCAGGACGCTGGACTTCTTCAGTTCTTGTGCTTTTTTTAGGTGGTCTGATAAAAAATTCTGAAATTCGCTTCTGAGCGGCCATTGCGATGCTTCGGTTTGATCTCCACTAACGTATCGTTCATTTGAAACACCAACGGATGTAGGCTAGGCTACGTGCACAGCGTCAGCGTTTATTGGGTATTAATAATTATTAAATTATTCATTGCACATTTTCCCCAAATCTTCCTCAAACAAACTACTTTTAGATCAGTAACAACAGACAAATTATGTAAAATGTTTTAATGCATTGATTAAAAAGTGTACAACGTCAATCCGCCCCCCAAACATTTTTTCACACCAGCTCGCTAGGGGGTGCTGCAGCACCCTCAGCACCCCTAGTTCCCACGGCCATGCAATCACATCCCTGGAAGCGTCATACCTGTGTATTGCTTTGAATACAAGGCAAGTCCAGACTGCGGCACTTCTGCTGGATACCACTTATGTGCGTTTCCTCTGAAGTCCTTGCGCTCGTATGTTTTCTCAATAAACCAGACTTGACCTCTTTGAGCGAATCTTGGCAAATCCTTTTTGACTTTAGATAAGCTAAAAATCTTCTACAGTGGCCAGGAGCAGTGGACAGTCCTCATCAGCAGCGCCCGGGGACCAAGTTCAGGTTCTCAGTCCAGGTCCTGGTCAGGGACCGGACTGAAGAGCATCTGTTCCTCTGCGTGTTTTTTATTGTGTTATTTGGGAGGAAACCCTTGTGAACACAGGGAGACAGAACGGCCCAGGAGACCCTGTTCCTGCGAGGCCACAGTGTGAAGTACTGTGTCACCGTTTTAAATTGAGAGTTTAACATGTTTTTTGAATGATTTTTCACGGTGCCCATCCACATCCATTGTATGATCAAAACGGTGGTAGAGCAATTATCAGACTTTCTCAAAAGTGCTAGTTTTGTCAACGTTTTGATCTGAACCATTGTATATGATCATAAGTAACTTAAAAACAGGGCTAAACATGCATTTTCCCTTTACTACTCCTTTTAAAGTGGGCATAGGGTAAGGGAAGGCTTAACCAGTCCTCGAAGTTCTTACATTGGAATTCCCATTGGGAATTTTAACATTGGGACGGTTTATCCAATCAAAACTTGTCATGACTGTCCCGTCATTCACATACCTGTCAATCACGTTACCCACTTTAGCTACTGGCAGCATCAATGAACATGGAAAACGGAGATCTTGAGTATTTGTTGATTCCAAAATGAAGTGGATTAAACGAGTTTAGGTTATGATATAAGGTAGGTCTTTTGTGATTAATTGCCAGTTGTTATGGCTGTGCGTTTTGCTTTGCCTTGATTTAATCAGCACTCGCGTGAACTTTGCTTCCTGGAGCGGGGGCCTAGGGCCTAGTACTAAACACTGATTAGGGGAGTAGGGGACTACAGGCTATTGAGTGCTGTGGGGTGTATTTGATCGTTTTGTCATTCCTCTTCGTGGTGCTTGGCCATTGTCATATAATGGCTTTGTAGTTTATTTAGTGTGTCCCTAAGCTGGGTTGTTTCGGCCAAAATATTGCCCTCTTATTCGCTCTCTCTCAAATTATTGGCTTTTTCCTTGAGGTGTTAAAAAACATCAGTAGCGTAGGCTGCTTTACTTTTCAGGATATTTGATGTTTCCAGACCCCTATTCGTTTTATGACGGGATCGTCATTCTTTTCATTTCTGCTGTGTTTTCATATTGCCACATGTGTTTTTTTACATCTATTATTTAGTTGTGTTTTCATATTATTTTGATAATTGATTACTTCAATAAATATTGTTAACCTTTGATCACGTCCTGTTAACGTCATCACATGATCTTTAGGTCACTTGATTGAATCAAGATCTTTAGACGATCGATTGAGTCAAGATCTTAGACTATTGATAAAGGTTGTCTGTTTCCCTGTACAGAACAGGGTAATGTCCCATATATGAGTTGATTTAATGTATAAATCAATTTTCCTTAATATTTCTGAAAACCGCGGTACTCATAGATGATGCCTAGTCATATTTCCATAGTTCTGGCCCTAGAACATGCTAGAGCAGCTCACTGGGAGCTCAACATGTAATGTGAGTCAGTCTGTTTCTACTGGCCCCAGAACAGATGCTCCTTGGTTTTACATTTGCAGATCTTCTTTCACTGTTTCTGTATTGCGATGTCAATATTGTTACACTTTCCTGCACCTCTTCTTGCATGCAGGGCATCATCGTGAATTTGATTTGACCTGAATGATTTCTTT
>NC_140245.1:276646-279146 GCF_949987555.1 Borostomias antarcticus
TGGCGGAGCTGCGCCAGGAGAACCGCCGCCTCCGCGAGCGGCTTCACCAGGGGGCGGGGCTGCCCGGGGCCGAGAGGCCGGCCAGGGCCCGCGGGGAGGCCAGGGCCCGGGGGGAGGCCCGGGGGGAGGCCCGGGGGGAGGCCAGGGGGGAGGCCAGGGGGGAGGCCAGGGGCCAGCAGGAGACCGGTCAGGAGGCGCTGCAGGCCCTCCGCTTCCAGCTCAGCAGCCAGAGCATGGAGCACCAGAAGCAGCTGCAGGTCAGACACGGTCCAGATCCCAACCCACGTTAGCCTATCAGCACCAGGCACTGTCCAGATCCCAACCCACGTTAGCCTATCAGCACCAGGCACTGTCCAGATCCCAACCCACGTTAGCCTATCAGCACCAGGCACTGTCCAGATCCCAACCCACTTCAGCCTTTCAGCACCAGGCACTGTCCAGATCCCAACCCACGTTAGCCTATCAGCACCAGGCACTGTCCAGATCCCAACCCACTTTAGCCTATCAGCACCAGGCACTGTCCAGATCCCAACCCAATTCAGCCAATCACCACCAGGCAGATGGCAGATAATAGACCTGATCATTTTCACTACAAGATTTGAGATGTCTTTTCTGACCAGTGTTTGTTGACTTCAGTAATGCTGAGAGTGTGTCGTCCATCTCTATCCAGATAGTGAACAAGGAGTTACAGGAAGTGAGGTCACAGCTAGAGGGGAAGCAGGAGATGGCTGTTGTCATGGAGACCAGAGTCAAACAGCTGGAGGTGAGGCTTTTCACTTCTCCGAGACACAGGCCCATGTTTTCTGACTGGAACAAGTGGTCCTGTTACTGTACACCAGTAATGTGAAGCCTTTTCCTCTATCAAAGGTTTTTGTCTGTGAATTAATTTCTTATCGTTTAAAAGATAAAAACCTAACTGTGTTGATCAGAGTGAGAATCAGGGCTACGCTCTGGAGATGGAGGAGAAGAGCGCTCAGCTGGCCGCGTCAGAGGACCTCATCCGCCAGGGCGAGGAGGAGCGAGGCCTTCTGAAAGAGAACCTGACCAGGTTCGGCTTTTAAGAAAACGCTTGAAATGTCTGGTTCATGTTTGTATTGTCTGGTTCATGTTTGTATTGTCTGGTTCATGTTTGTATTGTCTGGTTCATGTTTGTATTGTCTGGTTCATGTTTGAAATGTCTGGTTCATGTTTGAAATGTCTGGTACGTGTTTGAAATGTCTGGTACGTGTTTGAAATGTCTGGTACGTGTTTGTATTGTCTGGTACGTGTTTAAAATGTCTGGTACATGTTTGGAATGTCTGGTTCATGTTTAAAATGTCTGGTACATGTTTGAATTGTCTGGTACTTTTTTGAATTGTCTGGTACGTGTTTGAAATGTCTGGTACGTGTTTGAAATGTCTGGTACGTGTTTGAAATGTCTGGTACGTGTTTGAAATGTCTGGTACGTGTTTGAAATGTCTGGTACGTGTTTGAAAGGTGCCCCTGTAAGAATAATACATTTTCACCATTTATATTTTTGAGGAATTCTCCTCAGAGTTTTTGAGGCTGGTTTCATCATCCACGACCCTCTGCTGGTCAAATACCTTGTGTATGTTGATAGTCCATTACCTTACTGTGCAGTGTGTATTATACACAATATGAGTCCATACCAGAGCCAGAGTAGCTGGGTAGCGGATGATGTGTAGGGGATGATAGGTAGCAGATGATGTGTAGCGGATGATGTGTAGCGGATGATGTGTAGGGGCTGATGTGTAGGGGCTGATGTGTAGCGGATGATGTGTAGCGGATGATGTATAGCAGATGATGTGTAGGGGCTGATGGGTAGCGGATGATGTGTAGCAGATGATGTGTAGCGGATGATGTGTAGAGGATGATGTGTAGGGGCTGATGGGTAGCGGCTGATGTGTAGCGGATGATGTGTAGCGGATGATGTGTAGCGGATGATGGGTAGGAGCTGATGTGTAGGGGCTGATGTGTAGCGGATGATAGGTAGCGGATGATGTGTAGCGGCTGACGGGTAGCGTGGTCTTGCGCAGGTCTCAGGAGGGCGTGGCCGAGGCCCAGCGGACGGCGGACCAGCTGAGGGAGAGTCTGCGTCTGGTCACCCTGGACCAGCAGAGCTCCGCCCTGAGGGCGTCGGCCGAGCTAGACGACCTCTACAGAACCAAGACCAACCTGGAGGAGAGGCTGATCGAGCTGATCAGGTAGGAGAGATACTTCCTGTCACCTGACTAGAAGAGCTGATCAGGTAGAGCTACTTCCTGTCACCTGACTAGAAGAGCTGATCAGGTAGAGCTACTTCCTGTCACCTGACTAGAAGAGCTGATCAGGTAGAGCTACTTCCTGTCACTTGACTAGAAGAGCTGATCAGGTAGAGCTACTTCCTGTCTGTCACCACCTGATTAGCTGCCGGTCCTGTGTGTGTGTGTGTGTGTGTGTGTGTGTGTGTGTGTGCGCGCATGTATGTATGTGTGTATATGTTTGTGTGTGTGTGCGTGTG
>NC_140245.1:286646-300391 GCF_949987555.1 Borostomias antarcticus
TCACACTGCTCACGCATGGGTTTTTAAGCTCATCTCTGCTGTTTGCTCTCGGCTAAATGTCCAGAGAATGTAGTCTTGCATTCAGTAGATATGCACGTCTGACATGACCTTTCTAAATGTTTTAAAATGTCTCCCTGCAGCTGCTTGTTCAGGATGGAGGGAGGGACAGAGATCGATAATGATGGATTATTGAGTCAGAGATGAGTATAACGTTGAAACACTGCCACCTACTGGAGGGAGTGAGAGCAGGTACTACCTGCCACTAGGCTGTAGACGTGTGATTAGAGCATTAAGTTAAACATGGACTATATACGTTTGATTGTAGCATTATGATTATAGTGTGTGTGTGTGTGTGTGTGACTATAGACGTTTGATTGTAGCATTATGATTATAGTGTGTGTGTGTGTGTGACTATAGACGTTTTATTGTAGCATTATAGTATAGTGTGTGTGTGTGTGTGTGTGTGTGTGTGTGTGTGTGATCGTTACATATCATGTGTAGACTCTTGGCTGCTAGGGTTAGGGGGATCTGTGATGGAAGCTACATCGTTAGGGCAGATAAGGTTAGGGTCAGGGTTAGGGTCAGGGTTAGGGTTAGGGTCAGGGTTAGGGTCAGGGTCAGGGTCAGGGTTAGGGTTAGGGTCAGGGTTAGGGGGATCTGTGATGGAAGCTACATCGTTAGGTCAGATAAGGGCTTTAATTCAGTGCTGCGTGTCAAATGTTGAGTTTGAGGATCTTGCATCGCCTCAGTGAATGTGTTCACACTCTGTCTTCTTATGCATGCGGACAAGAGACAAGTTAACTGTCTTCATTTGTTTTTTGAACTTCTAGAACTCTCCATGTGGTCAACACGCATATCAACTGCAATACATGTAGAAAAAACTGTTTTCTGATTGAGTTTGCGAAATATGAAGCTACTGTATAAGCTGGACATGTTTACAAAGGACAGAAGGACCCCAAAAAGAGAAAGATATCTTTCTGACATAGGCCTAATATATATTGCCAAATATAAGGTAAAAGCTATTTCATAAGTCTGTTTCACTGTTTGTACAACTGCGGAATTATATTTAAAAGACGACATGACCTTTGTAAACGAATCACATTTTTAGGGTGTATATTTTTAAGCTGTATATCCCATGAGCCTTTGTGTGAGATTTTTAATGTGATGATTGGGTGGAGGAGTGTTAGTCCGCTGGTCAGGAGCAGAGTCCATCTCTCTTCCCTGACCTGAGACCAGCGGTGTTAGTGTGTGGGTCCGCTGGTCGGGAGCAGAGTCCATCTCTCTTCCCTGACCTGAGACCAGCGGTGTTAGTGTGTGGGTCTGCTGGTCGGGAGCAGAGTCCATCTCTCTTCCCTGACCTGAGACCAGCGGACACGGCGCTCCCTGTGTGACGGACCGTCGACGGCTGATGAATAAATAAAGATGTTGTGATGAACACGCCGGTGGTTGTTGTTGTTTACTTAGCTTATCTACTTCATCCATCGCTATTCCGTTCACCGCCCTGACGACCTGGCAGCTCACCCTGTTAACCACACCTCCAGTCCCCCGTACACACACACACGCACACACACACACACGCGCGCACGCACACGCACACCCGGAGACTGAGGGCGACTAACACAACGTAGATTTGACTTTCATTGCAAGTTATCTCTGTGTGTGTGTGTGTGTGTGTGTGTGTGTGTGTGTGTGTGTGTGTGTGTGTGTGTGTGTGTGTGTGTGTGTGTGTGTGTGTGTGTGTGTGTGTGTGTGTGTGTGTGTGTGTGTGTGTGGTGCCAAGGCGGAGGTGTCTATCTGAGAGACTGTTTCTAGTGCAGAGGCCGGGCTGTTTCTCAAGGTTAATGATCTCGTTGTAAATCATGTCACATTTCTCTCCCTCTCCTTCTCTCACCTCCTCCACCCTCCCTCTCCTCCTCTCACCTCCTCCACCCTCCCTCTCCTCCCCTCCACCCTCCCTCTCCTCCTCCACCCTCCCTCTCCTCCTCCCCCCCTCCACCTCTCCTTGTCTGCTCCCCTCCTCCCCTGCTCTCTCCCCTCCTCTCCTCCTCTCCCCTCCTCCCCTGCTCTCCTCCTCTCCCCTCCTCCCCTGCTCTCTCCTCTCCTCCTCTCCCCTCCTCTCCTCCTCTCCCCTCCTCTCCTCCGCTGGTCTCCTCTCCACCTCTCCTTGTCTGCTCCCCTCCTCCTCTGCTCTCTCCTCTCCCCTCCTCCCCTGCTCTCTCCTCCTCTCCCCTTCTCCCCTCCTCCCCTGCTCTCTCCTCCTCTCCCCTCCTCCTCTCCTCTCAGCTGCTCTCTCCTCCTCCTCCTCCTCCTCCTCTGATGGGTGATTTAGAGCCTGGCTGTTGGGGGGGGGGGGGGGGGGGGGGGGGGCGGTGAGCTGAATGCCAATGCGGAAGGAAGAGGCGCGCACACACACACACACACACTCACACACACACACACACACACACACACACACACACACACACACTGAAGACACTGCCGCTTAAAAACACACAAGCACACATCAGGTTAGGGACCATTGACGCAGAACAGATGTTACATGATTATCTGACTATAGATTTCCAGGAAATCTCTCCTGCTGTGTGTGAAGCTCTCTCTCTCAACACCGCTCTCTCTGTTCTCTCTGCACCTCTCTCTCTCTCAACACCGCTCTCTCTGTTCCCTCTCTACCTCTCTCTCTCAACACCGCTCTCTCTGTTCCCTCTCTACCTCTCTCTCTCAACACCGCTCTCTGTTCTCTGCACCTCTCTCTCTCAACACCGCTCTCTGTTCTCTCTGCACCTCTCTCTCTCAACACCGCTCTCTCTGCACCTCTCTCTCAACACCGCTCTCTCTGTTCCCTCTCTACCTCTCTCTCTCAACACCGCTCTCTCTGTTCCCTCTCTACCTCTCTCTCTCAACACCGCTCTCTCTGTTCTCTCTGCACCTCTCTCTCTCTCTCAACACCGCTCTCTCTGTTCCCTCTCTACCTCTCTCTCTCAACACCGCTCTCTCTGTTCCCTCTGCACCTCTCTCTCTCAACACCGCTCTCTCTGTTCCCTCTCTACCTCACTCTCTCAACACCGCTCTCTCTGTTCCCTCTGCACCTCTCTCTCTCAACACCGCTCTCTCTGTTCCCTCTGCACCTCTCTCTCTCAACACCGCTCTCTCTGTTCTCTCTGCACCTCTCTCTCTCAAAACCGCTCTCTCTGTTCCCTCTCTACCTCTCTCTCTCTCAACACCGCTCTCTCTGTAGGTTTAATCAGTAAACAGGGACAGGATACTGTAGGTTTAATCAGTAAACAGGGACAGGATACTGTAGGTTTAATCAGTAAACAGGGACAGGATACTGTAGGTTTAATCAGTAAACAGGGACAGGATACTGATGGTTTAATCAGTAAACAGGGACAGGATACTGTAGGTTTGATCAGTAAACAGGGACAGGATACTGTAGGTTTAATCAGTTAACAGGGACAGGATACTGTAGGTTTAATCAGTAAACAGGGACAGGATACTGTAGGTTTAATCAGTAAACAGGGACAGGATACTGTAGGTTTAATCAGAGAACATGGGCTGTGTGTGACCGACTTTCCCTCTGCGTTGTGTTTTCTGTCACTTGTTCCTTTTGACCCATGTTAAGGGATTGTCTAGGGCGGGATGCGAACCTGCAACCTTGGGCTCGCAAGTCGGATGTGCTAACGGCTACGCCAGGAGAGATATCCCACTACTCCACTCCAGCATCCTCCTTCCATATGTACTTCAAGTGTTGAAATGATTCAACATTACAAAATATCGATTTACATGTTAAGTCGTATTCTTAACAGTCTGGGTGGGATTTAATACATGACAACAAGGTGGTTTTGGTTTGGGAAGGACGTGTCTGTCTTTTGACACCCACAGAAACACATGACCACAACGTTCACGTTACGTCCCCCAACGTTGATGCTGTGACTCCACTCAAACCTTCATTCAACCTGCAGCCATGGGAGGATCGTCCCAACATGGTTCTAAATACGCTCTCTAGTCTGAACACATCCAAAGCAAACGCATGCCAGTCGATGTGATTCAAACTGTATGATCCAATCAACTCTAACGACCAGTCAAGTTTAAACTCATTTTACTGCAACGCAGCAAAATCTCTCCTAAGTTGAAAAGTAAATTACTTTATACTTGACCCAAGACCCCCAACTCCTACTCCTCCAACTCTTCGTCAGGAGGGTGGTGTCCTGTATTAAACATGTCCTCGTCAGGTGGGCGGTGTCCTGTATTAAACATGTCCTCATCAGGTGGGCGGTGTCCTGTATTAAACATGTCCTCGTCAGGTGGATGGTGTCCTGTATTAAACATGTCCTCATCAGATGGGCGGTGTCCTGTATTAAACATGTCCTCATCAGGTGGGCGGTGTCCTGTATTAAACATGTCCTCATCAGGTGGGCGGTGTCCTGTATTAAACATGTCCTCATCAGGTGGGCGGTGTCCTGTATTAAACATGTCCTCATCAGGTGGGTGGGTGGTGTCCTGTATTAAACATGTCCTCATCAGGTGGGTGGTGTCCTGTATTAAACATGTCCTCATCAGGTGGGCGGTGTCCTGTATTAAACATGTCCTCATCAGGTGGGCGGTGTCCTGTATTAAACATGTCCTCATCAGGTGGGCGGTGTCTGTCCTCATCAGGTGGGCGGTGTCCTGTATTAAACATGTCCTCATCAGGTGGGCGGTGTCCTGTATTAAACATGTCCTCATCAGGTGGGCGGTGTCCTGTATTAAACATGTCCTCATCAGGTGGGTGGTGTCCTGTATTAAACATGTCCTCATCAGATGGGTGGTGTCCTGTATTAAACATGTCCTCATCAGGTGGGCGGTGTCTGTCCTCATCAGGTGGGCGGTGTGTGTCCTCATCAGGTGGGCGGTGTCTGTCCTCATCAGGTGGGCGGTGTCTGTCCTCATCAGGTGGGGGACGAGGACGTATTATCATATCTGAATAAAGATGCGTCCCCGCCAGGCTGCTCACGCTGTCCCAGGACACTCATGTCCACACAGCTGGTCATTGGTATTCAGGGCTGTGTGTGTGTGTGTGTGTGGGAGGGGGGGGGGGGTTTGTTGTCCGTCTCCCCAGGTCCAAGGGGACCCGCCCCCCGCAGAGGTAATGGATTCATTTTTTATCCTCCTCTCCTCTCCTATCCTCCCCACCTCTGCTCCTCTTGTCCTCTCCTCATCTCTCCTTCTCTCATCCTCTCCTCTTCTCATCTCTCCTCTCATCCTCTCCTCATCTCTCCTTCTCTCCTATGCTCTCCTCTTCTCCTCTCGTCCCTTCTCAGATTGTTTGCTGCTCTCTGCTGGCCTGTCTCTCTCTCTGCTGGCCTGTCTCTCTCTCTGCTGGCCTGTCTCTCTCTCTCTGCTGGCCTGTCTCTCTCTCTCTGCTGGCCTGTCTCTCTCTCTGCTGGCCTGTCTCTCTGCTGGCCTGTCTCTCTCTCTGCTGGCCTGTCTCTCTCTCTGCTGGCCTGTCTCTCTCTCTTCTGCCCTGTCTCTCTCTCTGCTGGCCTGTCTCTCTGCTGGCCTGTCTCTCTCTGCTGGCCTGTCTCTCTCTCTGCTGGCCTGTCTCTCTGCTGGCCTGTCTCTCTCTCTGCTGGCCTGTCTCTCTGCTGGCCTGTCTCTCTGCTGGTCTGTCTCTCTCTGTCAGATTGGTGCTAATGATCCTAGCTGCTGTCTTTCCAACCCTCTGTAGTTTCCCACTGTCCTGGGAGGTCATGTTCCCATACCACACCGTGATGCACAACGTGAGAATGCTCTCAATGGTGCACCGGTAGAAATTCGTGAGCGCTTTTGTGCTTAAACCAAACTTCTTAAGACGCCTCAGGAAGTACAATCTCTGGTGTGCTTTCTTGAGGGTGCACTTGGTGTTCAGGGACCATGAGGGAGTGTCTGAGATGTGTGTACCAAGAAATCTAGAGCCGTCAACAACCCCCACAGATGCTCCATCCATGATCAACCCCCACAGATGCTCCATCCATGATCAACCCCCACAGATGCTCCATCCATGATCAACCCCTACAGATGCTCCATCCATGATCAACCCCCACAGATGCTCCATCCATGATCAACCCTCACAGATGCTCCATCCATGATCAACCCCCACAGATGCTCCATCCATGATCAACCCCCACAGATGCTCCATCCATGATCATAACAACCCCCACAGATGCTCCATCCATGATCATTGGAGTGTGATTAGTTGTAGTCTTCCTGAAGTCCACGATGATTTCTTTAGTCTTAGTAGCCATGTTTCCATCCACTTGTCAATCAAATTGTGTGAGGATCGCTAAAAATATGAATGTGAATAAAGCCGGTGAACGTGCGTTTCCATCTAGAGCTTTAAATCGGATAAAGCATTTATCACAAAAGACTTTTATCGAACAAGAGAAAATCCGATGAGATCGACAGTACAAACTTTTTGTTGATTTCCATGATTTTTAATCGAATTTTACTGTTTCCATAAGGCATTTTTAATTCGATATAACTTAATTCACATAAAACGTGTGGATGGAAACATGGCTACTGACATTTAGAGAGAGGTTGTTATCGTGGCACCACAGGGTGAGGTTCTCAACTTCCTGTCTGTCGGCCCTCTCATTATCTCACTCACTAGGCCAATCACAGCAGTGTCCTCTGCTAATGTAATGATGCTGTTATTCTCGTACATAGATACACAGTCGTGTGTAAACAGGCTGTAGAGCAGCATTTCTAACAATTTCATCATCTCTTCATTTCCCAGTCAGAACGGTAGGCGCTTCATGGACTGAGCTCTCCAGCCAATCACAGAGTCTCCATGTCTGCTTCATCTCTGCTCTCCTTTTCTACATCTTCCCATCTCTCTTCTCCTTCTCTCCATCACACCTTTCCTTCACTCACTCACTCACTCCTCCTCTCTCCATCTCTCCATCTCTCTTTTTCTCCATCTCTCCTGTTCTCCGTCTCTTTCCTGGCCTGCTCTCCCGTGCCGAGGGTCATTCAAAGGAAGCACTCTGATCTCTAACGCCGCCTTCGGCTCCCGCTCTAATGGCAGCCTGATATCCGCTGTTTCCGTGGCAACCCATGTTAGGACAACCGCTGCCTACGGAGATAGCATTAACTTCTCAAGAAAAGAAAAACACCAGCCATGTTTTCAAGGCAAGCCAACTCCAAACGACCAGTCTATAATCATAACAACTCCAAACGACCAGTCTTTAATCATAACAACTCCAAACGACCAGTCTTTAATCATAACAACTCCAAACGACCAGTCTTTAATCATAACAACCAACTACCAGTCTTTAATCATAACAACCAACTACCAGTCTTTAATCATAACAACTCCAAACGACCAGTCTGAAATCATAACAACTCCTAACTACCAGTCTTTAATCATAACAACCAACTACCAGTCTTTAATCATAACAACTCCAAACGACCAGTCTTTAATCATAACAACTCCAAACGACCAGTCTTTAATCATAACAACCAACTACCAGTCTTTAATCATAACAACTCCAAACTACCAGTCTTTAATCATAACAACTCCAAACGACCAGTCTTTAATCATAACAACCAACTACCAGTCTTTAATCATAACAACTCCAAACTACCAGTCTTTAATCATAACAACTCCAAACTACCAGTCTTTAATCATAACAACTCCAAACTACCAGTCTTTAATCATAACAACTCCAAACTACCAGTCTTTAATCATAACAACTCCAAACGACCAGTCTTTAATCATAACAACCAACTACCAGTCTTTAATCATAACATCTCCAAACTACCAGTCTTAAATCATAACAACCAACTCCTAACGACCAGTCTTTAATCATAACTCCAAACTACCAGTCTTTAATCATCACTCCAAACTACCAGTCTTTAATCATCACTCCAAACGACCAGTCTTTAATCTTAACAACTCCAAACTACCAGTCTTTAATCATAACAACTCTAAACGACCAGTCTTTAATCATAACAACCAACTCCTAACGACCAGTCTTTAATCATAACTCCAAACTACCAGTCTTTAATCATAACTCCTAACGACCAGTCTTTAATCATAACTCCAAACTACCAGTCTTTAATCATCACTCCAAACTACCAGTCTTTAATCATAACTCCAAACTACCAGTCTTTAATCATAACTCCAAACTACCAGTCTTTAATCATAACTCCAAACGACCAGTCTTTAATCTTAACAACTCCACACTACCAGTCTTTAATCATAACAACCAACTACCAGTCTTAAATCATAACAACTCCAAACTACCAGTCTTTAATCATAACAACTCCAAACGACCAGTCTTTAATCATAACAACTCCTAACTACCAGTCTTTAATCATAACAACTCTAAACTACCAGTCTTTAATCATAACAACTCTAAACTACCAGTCTTAGATCATAACAACCAACTACCAGTCTTTAATCATAACAATTCTAAACTACCAGTCTTTAATCATAACAACTCCAAACGACCAGTCTTTAATCATAACAACTCCAAACTACCAGTCTTTAATCATAACAACCATATACCAGTCTTTAATCATAACTCCAAACGACCAGTCTTTAATCATAACTCTAAACTACCAGTCTTAGATCATAACAACCAACTACCAGTCTTTAATCATAACAACTCTAAACTATCAGTCTTTAATCATAACAACTCTAAACTACCAGTCTTTAATCATAACAACTCCAAACTACCAGTCTTTAATCATAACAACCAACTACCAGTTTTTAATCATAACTCCAAACTACCAGTCTTTAATCATAACAACCAACTCCTAACGACCAGTCTTTAATCATAACTCCAAGCTACCAGTCTTTAATCATAACTCCAAACTACCAGTCTTTAATCTTAACAACTCCACACTACCAGTCTTTAATCATAACAACCAACTACCAGTCTTTAATCATAACAACTCCAAACTACCAGTCTTGAATCATAACAACTCCACACTACCAGTCTTTAATCATAACAACCAACTACCAGTCTTTAATCATAACAACCAACTACCAGTCTTTAATCATAACAACTCCACACTACCAGTCTTTAATCATAACAATCAACTACCAGTCTGTAATCATAACAACCAACTACCAGTCTTTAATCATAACAACTCCAAACTACCAGTCTTTAATCATAACTCCAAACTACCAGTCTTTAATCATAACAACCAACTACCAGTCTTTAATCATAACAACTCCAAACGACCAGTCTTTAATCATAACAACTCCAAACGACCGGTCTTAAATCATAACAACTCCACACTACCAGTCTTTAATCATAACAACCAACTACCAGTCTTTAATCATAACAACTCCACACTACCAGTCTTTAATCATAACAACCAACTACCAGTCTTTAATCATAACAACCAACTACCAGTCTTTAATCATAACTCCAAACTACCAGTCTTTAATCATAACTCCAAACGACCAGTCTTTAATCATAACAACCAACTCCTAACTACCAGTCTTTAATCATAACAACTCCAAACTACCAGTCTTTAATCATAACTCCAAACGACCAGTCTTTAATCTTAACAACTCCAAACTACCAGTCTTTAATCATAACAACCAACTCCTAACTACTAGTCTTTAATCATAACAACTCCAAACTACCAGTCTTTAATCATAACAACTCCTAACTACCAGTCTTTAATCATAACAACTCTAAACTACCAGTCTTTAATCATAACAACTCCAAACGACCAGTCTTTAATCATAACAACTCCAAACTACCAGTCTTTAATCATAACAACCAACTACCAGTCTTTAATCATAACTCCAAACGACCAGTCTTTAATCATAACTCTAAACTACCAGTCTTAGATCATAACAACCAACTACCAGTCTTTAATCATAACAACTCTAAACTATCAGTCTTTAATCATAACAACTCTAAACTACCAGTCTTTAATCATAACAACTCCAAACTACCAGTCTTTAATCATAACAACCAACTACCAGTTTTTAATCATAACTCCAAACTACCAGTCTTTAATCATAACAACCAACTCCTAACGACCAGTCTTTAATCATAACTCCAAGCTACCAGTCTTTAATCATAACTCCAAACTACCAGTCTTTAATCTTAACAACTCCACACTACCAGTCTTTAATCATAACAACCAACTACCAGTCTTTAATCATAACAACTCCAAACTACCAGTCTTGAATCATAACAACTCCACACTACCAGTCTTTAATCATAACAACCAACTACCAGTCATTAATCATAACAACTCCAAACGACCAGTCATTAATCATAACAACTCCACACTACCAGTCTTTAATCTTAACAACTCCACACTACCAGTCTGTAATCATAACAACCAACTACCAGTCTTTAATCATAACAACTCCAAACTACCAGTCTTTAATCATAACTCCAAACTACCAGTCTTTAATCATAACAACCAACTACCAGTCTTTAATCATAACAACTCCAAACGACCAGTCTTTAATCATAACAACTCCAAACGACCGGTCTTAAATCATAACAACTCCACACTACCAGTCTTTAATCATAACAACCAACTCCTAACGACCAGTCTTTAATCATAACAACTCCACACTACCAGTCTTTAATCATAACAACCAACTACCAGTCTTTAATCATAACAACCAACTACCAGTCTTTAATCATAACTCCAAACTACCAGTCTTTAATCATAACTCCAAACGACCAGTCTTTAATCATAACAACCAACTCCTAACTACCAGTCTTTAATCATAACAACTCCAAACTACCAGTCTTTAATCATAACTCCAAACGACCAGTCTTTAATCTTAACAACTCCAAACTACCAGTCTTTAATCATAACAACCAACTCCTAACTACTAGTCTTTAATCATAACAACTCCAAACTACCAGTCTTTAATCATAACAACTCCAAACGACCAGTCTTTAATCATAACAACCAACTACCAGTCTTTAATCATAACAACCAACTACCAGTCTTTAATCATAACTCCAAACTACCAGTCTTTAATCATAACTCCAAACGACCAGTCTTTAATCATAACAACCAACTCCTAACTACCAGTCTTTAATCATAACAACTCCAAACTACCAGTCTTTAATCATAACTCCAAACGACCAGTCTTTAATCTTAACAACTCCAAACTACCAGTCTTTAATCATAACAACCAACTCCTAACTACTAGTCTTTAATCATAACAACTCCAAACTACCAGTCTTTAATCATAACAACTCCTAACTACCAGTCTTTAATCATAACAACTCTAAACTACCAGTCTTTAATCATAACAACTCCAAACGACCAGTCTTTAATCCTAACAACTCCAAACTACCAGTCTTTAATCATAACAACCAACTACCAGTCTTTAATCATAACTCCAAACGACCAGTCTTTAATCATAACTCTAAACTACCAGTCTTAGATCATAACAACCAACTACCAGTCTTTAATCATAACAACTCTAAACTATCAGTCTTTAATCATAACAACTCTAAACTACCAGTCTTTAATCATAACAACTCCAAACTACCAGTCTTTAATCATAACAACCAACTACCAGTTTTTAATCATAACTCCAAACTACCAGTCTTTAATCATAACAACCAACTCCTAACGACCAGTCTTTAATCATAACTCCAAGCTACCAGTCTTTAATCATAACTCCAAACTACCAGTCTTTAATCTTAACAACTCCACACTACCAGTCTTTAATCATAACAACCAACTACCAGTCTTTAATCATAACAACTCCAAACTACCAGTCTTGAATCATAACAACTCCACACTACCAGTCTTTAATCATAACAACCAACTACCAGTCATTAATCATAACAACTCCAAACGACCAGTCATTAATCATAACAACTCCACACTACCAGTCTTTAATCATAACAACTCCACACTACCAGTCTGTAATCATAACAACCAACTACCAGTCTTTAATCATAACAACTCCAAACTACCAGTCTTTAATCATAACTCCAAACTACCAGTCTTTAATCATAACAACCAACTACCAGTCTTTAATCATAACAACTCCAAACGACCAGTCTTTAATCATAACAACTCCAAACGACCGGTCTTAAATCATAACAACTCCACACTACCAGTCTTTAATCATAACAACCAACTCCTAACGACCAGTCTTTAATCATAACAACTCCACACTACCAGTCTTTAATCATAACAACCAACTACCAGTCTTTAATCATAACAACCAACTACCAGTCTTTAATCATAACTCCAAACTACCAGTCTTTAATCATAACTCCAAACGACCAGTCTTTAATCATAACAACCAACTCCTAACTACCAGTCTTTAATCATAACAACTCCAAACTACCAGTCTTTAATCATAACTCCAAACGACCAGTCTTTAATCTTAACAACTCCAAACTACCAGTCTTTAATCATAACAACCAACTCCTAACTACTAGTCTTTAATCATAACAACTCCAAACTACCAGTCTTTAATCATAACAACTCCAAACGACCAGTCTTTAATCATAACAACCAACTACCAGTCTTTAATCATAACAACCAACTCCTAACTACTAGTCTTTAATCATAACAACTCCAAACGACCAGTCTTTAATCATAACAACCAACTCCTAACTACTAGTCTTTAATCATAACAACTCCAAACTACCAGTCTTTAATCATAACAACTCCACACTACCAGTCTTTAATCATAACAACCAACTCCTAACTACTAGTCTTTAATCATAACAACTCCAAACTACCAGTCTTGAATCATAACAACTCCAAACGACCAGTCTTTAATCATAACAACTCCAAACTACCAGTCTTTAATCATAACAACTCCAAACTACCAGTCTTTAATCATAACATCTCCAAACTACCAGTCTTGAATCATAACAACTCCACACTACCAGTCTTTAATCATAACAACTCCACACTACCAGTCTTGAATCATAACAACTCCACACTACCAGTCTTTAATCATAACAACTCCACACTACCAGTCTTGAATCATAACAACTCCAAACGACCAGTCTTTTATCATAACAACTCCAAACTACTAGTCTTTAATCATAACAACTCCAAACGACCAGTCTTTAATCATAACAACTCCAAACTACCAGTCTTGAATCATAACAACTCCACACTACCAGTCTTTAATCATCACTCCAAACGACCAGTCTTTAATCATAACAACCATCTACCAGTCTTTAATCATAACAACCAACTACCAGTCTTTAATCATAACAACTCCAAACTACCAGTCTTTAATCATAACAACCAACTACCAGTCTGAAATCATAACAACTCTAAACTACCAGTCTTTAATCATAACAACCAACTACCAGTCTGAAATCATAACAACTCTAAACGACCAGTCTTTAATCATAACAACCAACTACCAGTCTTTAATCATAACAACCAACTACCAGTCTGTAATCATAACAACCAACTACCAGTCTTTAATCATAACAACGCCACACTACCAGTCTTTAATCATAACAACTCCACACTACCAGTCTGTAATCATAACAACTCTAAACTACCAGTCTTTAATCATAACAACAACTACCAGTCTTTAATCATAACAACCAACTACCAGTCTGAAATCATAACAACTCTAAACTACCAGTCTTTAATCATAACAACAACTCCAGTCTTTAATCATAACAACCAACTACCAGTCTGAAATCATAACAACTCTAAACTACCAGTCTGAAATCATAACAACTCTAAACTACCAGTCTTTAATCATAACAACCAACTACCAGTCTGTAATC
>NC_140245.1:300591-308091 GCF_949987555.1 Borostomias antarcticus
TAGCACTTCAGGCTCTCCACAACGGACACGCTTGCCAGAACACGTTTCCATGGAGACTCAATTTGTTCTCGGGGCCGCCGGCAGCTCGTGTCTTTGACTTCAATTAGCGAGGGGGGGCGTCGCCGCTAAGCACACACTCACACGGCGGCCGCTGCCACGCCGCCCACGCCCCCCGCCCCCTCCACCACGAGAGGAGCCCGGCGAACGCGGACCCTGATAGAGGGGCTTTGGCGAGGAACACCTCTCATCTTTAGGAGTAATAATGCAGGGCTTTTGTTGTTGAGGAGATTCCAGACTCTCGTTCTCAAAACTGAGGTGGTTTCCAAGCAGCCGGGCGTATGTGGGCTACAGCTGCACTCAGACCATCACTGGACCATCACTGGACCATCACTGGACCATCACTGGACCATCACTGGACCCATACAAGCCAATAACAATCAATCAATCAATCAAAGCTTTATTTGTATAGCGCATTTCATACCCAGAGGCAACACAATGCGCTTTACAGAGAACAAGGGAGGTGGGCATACGACCCACCCCTACATATTCCAGAGGGAAGCAAAAAAACAGTAATCACCCGGGGGCCAGATAAGTGAGCTGTAAAAATTATTCCCTGACCCCTCTCAACAAGGCGATCGAGCAAGCTCCAGGAGTATGTTTGTCTACCGGCTAAGAGCATTTATGAAGCAATACATTACATTAAATTACAT
Source organism: Borostomias antarcticus (assembly GCF_949987555.1). Lineage (NCBI taxonomy): Eukaryota > Metazoa > Chordata > Actinopteri > Stomiiformes > Stomiidae > Borostomias > Borostomias antarcticus. The sequence goes on from NC_140245.1 coordinate 301,302, forward strand.
TTCAGAGTGAGAGAGGCTAAAAGCATCATAGGAGAAGAATATTCTACGGACATGCTACATCATCCACAGTAGACACAGGGGTATCTATCGGACTTCGTGAGGTCTGCTGGTGACAGTGGGGCATCCACTGGACCTGGTTAGAAGATAGGAGGGAGAGAGAGAGGCACTAGGGAGATGGAAGGCAGAGGGAAGGCAGAACATGGTTAGTAGCACATAGAGCCATTCAGACCACACAGATATTGAAACAGGCAACCTGGGGCAGGCTCCTGGAATATATTTGTCTAATGGCTAAGAACATTTAAAGAACAATAAATAATATTAAATTAAGTTTAAATTAAGTTTTCGGAGCAAGAAAGGCTAAGAGCATCAGGTCCAGGCCTAAGCCGGATGTGGACTGATGTGTGTCTTGTGTGTACGTGTGTGTGTGTGTACTAAATACTGCGATATCCACAGCTCCGCAGCTGACACTGGACCTGGTTAGAGGATAGGAGGGAGAGAGAGAGACACTAGGGGAGACAGAAAAACGGTTAGTAGCACACTGAGTCATTGAAGCAACACAATAACACCCACGCCCATATTCACAACATTATAGGCCAATCAAAATCTCTAGTCAGCTTTAGTCAACTAGCCACCTGCAACTAACCCAAACTCTCACGAGACGACATTCTAGCCCACTAACCCTGTTGTTCTGCATCAAACTCCCACTCTAGAGAGAGATCTACTAACCCATCCCTCACTGTATCAAAATATATCTATATATAAAAGTGAGCGTTTCCAAGCATTTCCCAGCAAGGCTTCCTGTCCAGGCTTGGCAGCGTGATGCTTCTCAGGTGATTCAACCCTGACCGTCCGGCTCGTTACCGTGGCGCCCCCGGGTGAGTCCTCCATGACGGGAACAGGTGCGTCACTCCTTCCCAGCAGAGCGGAGTTAAAGGTTTAATTGAGAGACGCCCGTCGGAGATATTAACCCCACTAATTACCCACAATGCACCTCGCTGCCACTGGGCAATCATGGGGATGCGGGAGTGGAGCCCGGGGGGGACAATTAGGGCCAGAATAAAACGCACTATTACTTTCTCCTTTTACTGGATCATGGGGACAGATGGGGACAACACGGTCCTCTCTGGACAACACGGTCCTCTCTGGACTCACATGTTCCGTTTCTCTGCACAGCAAAGCACCGTCGAGGAGTCTGTTGCCATGACGGCTGGCTCTCTGTTAACATAGAAGTAGGCCTAAGTAGGCTTACTCACACACACACACACACACACACACTCCTCGGTGTTTCTGAATCTCCGTGTGAAGTTTTCCAAGTTTGTGGTGAACTTGAGCGTGCAATGTTTTATTCATCCGCTCGTCCTCCCGTTCATGGATGTTCACCTCCTCAGCGGGGAGCTTTTAGCGTGTGACACCCTTCATGCCGGCCCACCAGCTGGAGGGGGGGAGGAGGAGGAGGAGGAGGGCAGGGAGGAGGGGACGAGGGCTCGGACCGGAGGAGACGATGGAGAGACTGACAGAGAAGGAGAGGAAAGAGAGGTCAGAGCTGAGAGATGTGTGTGTGTGTGTGTGTGTGTGTGTGTGTGTGTGTGTGTGTGTGTGTGTGTGTGTGTGTGTGTGTGTGTGTGTGTTGTGCGAGTCTGAGTGTGTCCAGAATGTGCTGACAGCAGCTCATTCCCCAGAGCAGATGGTTTGGGCGGGATGAAAGGAGAGAGATGAGACTCTGGGTCTGGCTGGCTAGGGGACAGGCCACCGCTCAGAGACTAGCTCGCTCGCTAACACTGGAGACTAGCTCACATGCTAACACTGGAGACTAGCTCACACGCTAACACTGGAGACTAGCTCACACGCTAACTCTGGAGACTAGCTCGCTCGCTAACACTGGAGACTAGCTTGCTCGCTAACACTGGAGACTAGCTCACACGCTAACACTGGAGACTAGCTCGCTCGCTAACACTGGAGACTAGCTCACATGCTAACACTGGAGACTAGCTCACATGCTAACACTGGAGACTAGCTCACACGCTAACACTGGAGACTAGCTCGCTCGCTAACACTGGAGACTAGCTCGCTCGCTAACACTGGAGACTAGCTCACACGCTAACACTGGAGACTAGCTCACAAGCTAACACTGGAGACTAGCTCACACGCTAACACTGGAGACTAGCTCACACGCTAACACTGGAGACTAGCTCACACGCTAACACTGGAGACTAGCTCACACGCTAACACTGGAGACTAGCTCACACGCTAACACTGGAGACTAGCTCACATGCTAACACTGGAGACTAGCTCACACGCTAACACTGGAGACTAGCTCACACGCTAACACTGGAGACTAGCTCACACGCTAACACTGGAGACTAGCTCACACGCTAACACTGGAGACTAGCTCACATGCTAACACTGGAGACTAGCTCGCTCGCTAACACTGGAGACTAGCTCACACGCTAACACTGGAGACTAGCTCGCTCGCTAACACTGGAGACTAGCTCACACGCTAACACTGGAGACTAGCTCACACGCTAACACTGGAGACTAGCTCGCATGCTAACACAGGAGACTAGCTCACATGCTGGTCTGTACATAATTGAATTAAAACACACATTATTGTCTTAGTTTTTTTCTCATAATGTCTCCGCCCGCCCACCCCCCCTCCCCGGACTATTCTTTGAACGTGAGGGATGACTGGGAGGCGAGATTTGTGTTTGTTGAAGTAATTTAAAAAATAAACGACTGAACTGCTAGTATTTGGGGTGTTGGGTATTTCTCAGCGTGAGACTTGTGGCGTGTGAGCGTGAGAATAGACTGAAACGCTTGTGTCTCACGCTCAATGCGTGAGACTTGGCAGCCCTGCAGTATGTAATAGATGAGACATCATGTTCACTGCTGACACCCCAGCATTGTCAGGCTACCGTCTCTCCGTTGAGCTCCCAGAATGCCCTGCTCTGTCTGACTGCACCACAGAGGCCGAGGTTCCTGTCAGAAAACCCAACAGGGAACATTTCGTTCATCTTGAATAACCGTCCCCTCCGCCGAACGAACTCGTCGCCCTCGGGCGTCGTGAGTCCTGATTGTGCGAGCTCATGTTGTTCTCCACAGAGATCCGTTTGTACCAGATCAGAGAACGCCAATCTCACCAATCAACGTTCAACGAGTTTGAAATACAAACAGCTCCGCTGGGTGGGTTTAGGCGTGATGACATCGAGGAGCGGTTTAAGTTGTGTGATTGACAAATGGTTCATCCAATCACCTCACAAGTACATTTGAAAGTGCCCGCACATTTCCTCTCAACCACCTGGCCCTGTCGCACACACACACACACATACACACACACACACACACACACACACACACACACACACACACACACACACAAAGACGCCACAGTTGAGGAACGCCGGGCGGACCTGGTCAGTTGAGTTTCCATGGTGACGTGCCGATAAAGAGATATTTATCATTCTGACTGAGCATCCCGGGCTCCGAACACTAAAAGCAAAACATAAAATAGAGTAAAGTTAAGATAATAAGAACAGACTAAGCGCTCTAGCATCAGTGCTCTGTCGTGTCTCTCACAGCTGCTCTGTGCCAGATCAGGGCTGTATGTGTGTTACATGTAAATGGTGTACTGTACTAGCTGTTACCGTAGTCTGTTACAGTAGTTTGTTACAGTAGTTTGTTACAGTAGTCTGTTACGGTAGTTTGTTACAGTAGTTTGTTACAGTAGTTTGTTACGGTAGTTTGTTACAGTAGTTTGTTACGGTAGTCTGTTACAGTAGTTTGTTACGGTAGTTTGTTACGGTAGTTTGTTACAGTAGTTTGTTACGGTAGTTTGTTACGGTAGTCTGTTACGGTAGTTTGTTACAGTAGTTTGTTACGGTAGTTTGTTACAGTAGTTTGTTACGGTAGTTTGTTACGGTAGTCTGTTACGGTAGTTTGTTACCGTAGTTTGTTACGGTAGTCTGTTACGGTAGTTTGTTACAGTAGTTTGTTACGGTAGTCTGTTACAGTAGTCTGTTACAGTAGTTTGTTACAGTAGTTTGTTACAGTAGTTTGTTACGGTAGTTTGTTACAGTAGTCTGTTACGGTAGTTTGTTACAGTAGTTTGTTACGGTAGTCTGTTACAGTAGTTTGTTACGGTAGTTTGTTACGGTAGTTTGTTACAGTAGTTTGTTACGGTAGTCTGTTACGGTAGTTTGTTACAGTAGTTTGTTACGGTAGTTTGTTACGGTAGTCTGTTACGGTAGTTTGTTACAGTAGTTTGTTACGGTAGTTTGTTACGGTAGTCTGTTACAGTAGTTTGTTACAGTAGTTTGTTACAGTAGTTTGTTACCGTAGTTTGTTACCGTAGTTGGGGCTGATTGTCTCAGTAGCACCGGCCCCTCTGGGACTCACTCTGTTCTCATCTCCTCCCATGCAGCCAGGTTTGAAATAGTACAGCATCAAAAGGATTGTCTCTTGATTGTGAACATCTGTGTGTGTGTGTGTGTGTGTGTGTGTGTGTGTGTGTGTGTGTGTGTGTGTGTGTGCTCCTTCCCTAGCCTGCCATAGACTGACTGCTCTCTGATTTAATTTGTGTAAATAACAATGTTTCTGCACACACCAAGTCACCAGGGTCACATGGTAATGTTGCAGTCAGGGGCTCATAGATCCTTCCAGAAGGACCAGGGGCTCAGAGATCCTTCCAGAAGGACCAGGGGCTCAGAGATCCTTCCAGAAGGACCAGGGGCTGAGAGATCCTTCCAGAAGGAGCAGAGACAGACGTCCTCCCCGCTGGCCTGACGGATCACATCCCCCCCTCTGTTTATTAGAAATATCCTTAAATTCAATTGCATGACTGGGGCCATTCTGTATGTGACACTCCAAGAGAGATTAAAATATATTACTGCAGTGTGTATACTGCATGAGAGAGAGAGGCTGTGTGTGTGTGTGTGTGTGTGTGTGTGTGTGTGTGTGTGTGTGTGTGTGTGTGTGTGTGTGTGTGTGTGTGCGTGCGTGCGTGGGTGCGTTCATGTGTGGGTGGGTGCGTTCATGTTTGTGTGTGTGTGTGTGCGTGGGTGCGTTCATGTGTGTGTGTGTGTGTGTGTGTGTGTGTGTGTGTGTGTGTGTGTGCGTGTGTGTGTGCGTGTGTGTGTGTGTGTGTGCGTGTGTGTGTGTGTGTGTGTGGGACTTCACAGAGGCTCTTCGGGGTTGTGTATCATGCTAGGACTGGACTTGACTAATGGTGCGTTCGTTTATAACTGGGAGGTGGCAAATTGAGACTTGCTACTAGGAATGATTAAATAAAACACCGCATGAACTCGCACTTCCTCGTCGCAAATTCGGATATGTTTCTCAGCCCCCAGTTGCTCGAATGCACTAGATATAACTAGGTAACTGTGATATAATGGTATATAGATATAACTAGGTAACTGTGATATAATGGTATATAGATATAACTAGGTAACTGTGATATAATGGTATATAGATATAACTAGGTAACTGTGATATAATGGTATATAGATATTACTAGGTAACTGTGATATAATGGTATATAGATATAACTAGGTAACTGTGATATAATGGTATATAGATATAACTAGGTAACTGGGATATAATGGTATATAGATATAACTAGGTAACTGTGATATAATGGTATATAGCTATAACCAGGTAACTGATATAATGGTATATAGATATAACTAGGTAACTGTGATATAATGGTATATAGATATAACTAGGTAACTGGGATATAATGGTATATAGATATAACTAGGTAACTGGGATATAATGGTATATAGATATAACTAGGTAACTGTGATATAATGGTATATAGATATAACTAGGTAACTGTGATATAATGGTATATAGCTCGAATGCACACAGGTCGGAGGAAGGTATTTTGCCACTTGCGACTTGTCACCTCCGACCAGACAGGAACGCACCATAAGAACCTGGCCTACATCTGAACTCACAGGAGGTTCTGGTGACGGGGTCCAGGCCCTGTGCGCGCGCTGCTGTGACCCTAACCACGGGGTCTACCCCGTATCTGATGATGTCATGGAAGAGGGCGTGGCCGTAGATAGCGGTTTCCACGGCGCTGACCGCGGCCCCAGTATCAGGTCCCTGCAATCGGCCCCCGGGTCAAATCACTCTCAAGAGATCCGGCGATCTCGGCCACATGCCGGATGATGATGTGGATGACCGACGTCTCCAGATCCTGTCAAACCATTTCAGCCAATCATGCAGCACCACAGTCTTTACTGCAGTCAAGTTTCCATGACAACAGGAACATTCTGTTCCGTCTTCTGCTACTGGCGTTTGACGCATATCCAACAGTGAATCACCATAATATACTCTTTAAACATATTCTGTAATATATAACGTTCTGTTTTTAAACATCCTTATTCCAAACATATATATTCTGTAATATATAACGTTCTGTTTTTAAACATCCATACTCTATATACAGTATAATATATATTATATATATATATATATATATATATATATATATATATATATATATATATATATATATAATATAGTATACAGTATATACAATTTCTATGACACTCTATACATTTATTGAATTGAACAATCAATCAGGTCCAGTTTGTGTGGTGTAATAGTTGTCCGGATGTCCTGCTCAGAACCAGGCCTGTGTGATCACCGGCACCACGTCGTCCCTGCGTCTGTACGCTAGTACAGTATGTCACATGACACTTTATGTCACATGACGTTAGTATGTCGCAGGGACTCAATATGAGGCTGAATCAATTGTTGTGGTCGCTTGTTGTGATCAATCGAGTAT
>NC_140245.1:318091-320591 GCF_949987555.1 Borostomias antarcticus
ATCTGCTCTATAGAGACCCTGCTTCTTCATCCCCCAGGACTAACCTCTGCTCTATGAGAGACCCTGCTTCTTCATCACCCAGGACTAAGCTCTGCTCTATGAGAGACCCTGCTTCTTCATCACCCAGGACTAACCTCTGCTCTATGAGAGACCCTGCTTCTTCATCACCAGGACTCAGCTCTGCTCTATGGGAGACCCTGCTTCTTCATACCTCCAGGACTAAGATCTGCTCTATGAGAGACCCTGCTTCTTCATACCCCAGGACTAAGATCTGCTCTATGGAGACCCTGCTTCTTCATACCCCAGGACTAAGCTCTGCTCTATGGAGACCCTGCTTCTTCATACCCCAGGACTAAGCTCTGCTCTATGAGAGACCCTGCTTCTTCATACCCCAGGACTAAGATCCTCTCTATGGAGACCCTGCTTCTTCATACCCCAGGACTAATCTCTGCTCTATGGAGACCCTGCTTCTTCATCACCCAGGACTCAGCTCTGCTCTATGGAGACCCTGCTTCTTCATCCCCCAGGACTAAGCTCTGCTCTATGGAGAACCTGCTTCTTCATCACCCAGGACTCAGCTCTGCTCTATGGAGAACCTGCTTCTTCATCACCCAGGACTCAGCTCTGCTCTATGGGAGACCCTGCTTCTTCATACCCCAGGACTAAGATCTGCTCTATGAGAGACCCTGCTTCTTCATACCCCAGGACTCAGCTCTGCTCTATGAGAGACCCTGCTTCTTCATACCCCAGGACTAAGTCTGCTCTATGGGAGACCCTGCTTCTTCATACCCCAGGACTAAGCTCTGCTCTATGGGAGACCCTGCTTCTTCATACCCCAGGACTAAGTCTGCTCTATGGGAGACCCTGCTTCTTCATACCCCAGGACTCAGCTCTGCTCTATGGGAGACCCTGCTTCTTCATCCCCCAGGACTCAGCTCTGCTCTATGGAGACCCTGCTTCTTCATACCCCAGGACTAGCTCTGCTCTATAGAGACCCTGCTTCTTCATACCTCCAGGACTAAGCTCTGCTCTATGAGACCCTGCTTCTTCATACCTCCAGGACTAAGCTCTCCTCTATGGAGACCCTGCTTCTTCATACCCCAGGACTAAGCTCTGCTCTATGAGACCCTGCTTCTTCATACCCCAGGACTCAGCTCTGCTCTATGGAGACCCTGCTTCTTCATACCCCAGGACTAAGATCTGCTCTATAGAGACCCTGCTTCTTCATACCCCAGGACTAAGATCTGCTCTATGAGAGACCCTGCTTCTTCATACCCCAGGACTAAGCTCTGCTCTATGGAGACCCTGCTTCTTCATCACTCAGGACTAGGCTCTGCTCTATGGAGAACCTGCTTCTTCATCACCAGGACTCAGCTCTGCTCTATGGAGAACCTGCTTCTTCATCACCAGGACTCAGCTCTGCTCTATGGAGAACCTGCTTCTTCATCACCAGGACTCAGCTCTGCTCTATGGAGACCCTGCTTCTTCATCACTCAGGACTAGGCTCTGCTCTATGGAGAACCTGCTTCTTCATCACCAGGACTAAGTCTGCTCTATGAAGACCCTGCTTCTTCATCACCCAGGAATCAGCTCTGCTCTATGGAGACCCTGCTTCTTCATCACCCAGGACTCAGCCCTGCTCTATAGAGACCCTGCTTCTTCATCCCCCAGGACTCAGCTCTGCTCTATGGAGACCCTGCTTCTTCATCCCCCAGGACTCAGCTCTGCTCTATGGAGACCCTGCTTCTTCATACCCCAGGACTAACCTCTGCTCTACCTGCTTCTTCATACCCCAGGACTAAGCTCAGCTGCCCTCAGCCTTTAGAATGACCCCCATTACCTTCTGAGGGAACCACAGACTCTGGGTTCTTTTACGACTGGTCTAAAGACCTACTTATTTAGAAAAGCTTTGTGCATGTACAGTAATGTGTTTAAATATATTTTATATATTAATTGGCGTCTGTTTTCTTAATGACTTTGTGATTGTTTCAGCACTGTACTCCAGCGCATTGTCTCAGCATGGTTTAGGCTCGCCTCAGGCATGCTTGGGCTGACACGGCAGAATGATGTAACCTCAACGTTATAAGGAGAATGAATGAATGAACCCTAACCCTCAGGCATGCTTGGGCTGACACTGCAGAATGCTGTAACCTCAACGTATATAAGGAGAATGAATGAATGAACCCTAACCCTCAGGCATGCTTGGGCTTACACTGCAGAATGAATGAATGAACCCTAACCCTCAGGCATGCTTGGGCTGACACTGCAAAATGATGTAACCTCAACGTATACAAGGAGAATGAATGAATGAATGAACCCTAACCCTCAGGCATGCTTGGGCTTACACTGCAGAATGATGTAACCTCAACGTATACAAGGAGAATGAATGAATGAATGAACCCTAACCCTCAGGCATGCTTGGGCTTACACTGCAGAATGATGTAACCTCAACGTATATAAGGAGAATGAATGAATGAACCCTAACCCTCAGGCATGCTTG
>NC_140245.1:329751-339751 GCF_949987555.1 Borostomias antarcticus
GCATTGTTAGTCTTTATACAGAACTGACCTCTCTGCAAAAGTCAAGCAGTGAGAGTGTGACAGATTATGTCATACGTGCTGAGACATCAATCACAGCTCTGAGAAATGCTGGTGAAGTGTTGAGCGATGGACTTTTGGTTGCAATGGTTTTGAAGGGGCTGCCAGAATCATTCAAGCCTTTTACTATTTTTGTCACTCAACGTGATGACACACTCTCTTTTGCTGACTTTAAGACTAAACTGCGGAGCTATGAGAGCACCGAGGGTATGCGCACAGCTGTGGCCAACGACAACGTCATGGCAGCCCGAGTACAGCCGAGGAAGGCTACCATGGCAGGCGCTAAGGAGCAGGGCATTGAGAGCATGGACATTGTGTGTTTCCGGTGTGGTCAGAGAGGACACAAAGCATCGGCATGTCAACGCGGCCAACAGTGGTACAGCCAGGGCAAGAGTACTGCACGACGGGGGCAGAGGCAGCGGCAGGACAACGCACGTGGAGTGTCTGAGGAGACGGATGACAATACCTTTGCATTCGTGACCAGCGAGCCTCAGCCAGGGCACAGTGTCATGAGAAAGGGCCTGATGGTGGACACCGGTGCGACATCGCATATCATCACTGATCTGGAAAAGTTCAAGAGCTTCGACGACGGATTCCAGGCTGAGACTCACTGTGTGGAGCTGGCCGATGGCACGAGATGCAAGGGGGTCGCGGAGCGCAGAGGCGACGCGGAGGTGTGTCTGGTCGACAGCAGGGGGCGGCACCTCAGCACCACACTGAGGCAGGCGTTGTACATCCCCTCCTATCCTCAAGACATCGGCCGTGTCCGAAATGCATACTACCTGCTACATGCTATATAGTAGGCACTATATAGTACGCATACTGCATACTATATAGTACCTACTGTTCCACAAAACGCGTGTAGTATGCGAGAAAATACAGCATGCTACTCGAGCCATCCAGCGGAAGTGACGGGATACGATACTGTTTACTCCCGCGAAGCTGTGGTACAATTATCCGTGTTTTCTGTGATCATTTTGGGTATTATCCACAAAAATGTAGCCTTTTCCTGGCATGGGATGTGCGGCTGCTGCTGCCGCCAGGAGAAGTCGTGTTAACGCTGCAAGGAGAAGAGCCGTCATGAGATCTTCTCGACATGCTTGTAGTTGAGGTAAATATTGAACGTTAGCTTGCTAGCTACGCTAGTTAGCTAGGTTAGTTGATAGCCCCGCATATGCTGGCTTGGGGCTAGCTATACTGTTACATTTGTACCAGGGATGTTATATTAAATAGATTCTGAGGGGCAGGTAAGCAAAACAATAAAACTCAACTCATTTTAAAGAGGTGGGTAACTGAGTTTACCTGGGTTTACTCATCACTACACGCCTGCTTTGTAATGTTACATTTTAGCTCTACAGATAATGACATCTATCTATTATCATATTGTAAAGACAAGTATATGCCATACGCACAAATGAGTTAAAGTTTGCCCTAATAATATTCCCCCTGTAGGCTCACATGGAAGACAGAGGTCCTCACCAAGTCAACCTCCACGTCCCTGCTGAGGACCTATTTTGACGGCGCGGACACAAGGAGGGACTTCAGATTGTCAAAATCGACACAGAGGAACCTTGGTGATGGTCAGGGAGGATGGGGCAAGACCATGGAGGTGCTAATAATAGCAATAATAATAATAATTCATTGCATTTAGAGCTTTTCTCAGTACTCACCCTTTACAATGGTCTTGTCATTCACACACAGGTGCTAGTCTTTGGAGGTAACATTACATCAGTCATTTAGCAGACACTTTTGTCCAGCATTACCTTAGTCATTTATTTAGCAGACACTTTTGTGTGTCTGCTAAGCGACTTACAGTAGGCCTAATTGCATTTAACCATTTAAAGGTTGAAGACCTTGATGGTGGCCATGGTCCTGCTGCTGCAGATCATCCCAACCCTGGAGATGGCCCCAGAAAGTGTCTCGCAGCGGCAGCATCAGCACCAGCACAAGCTGCCTGGATCCCAGCTCTTGGTGAGCACGACTACCCCCATCCTGCCATAAGTAGTCAGTCTATCAGTTCATGAGTGTGCTTTGCCTTGTTCCTTATAGACAGCCTTGAGGCTTTAAACACCGATCAGTTGGTTATAGGCAGCCTTGAGGCATTTGTTTAAATGTATTTGTATTTAAATGTATGTGTAACACTGTACATAGTAATCAGTTTAAGTATTTTGGGGGGAGACAACAGATCAGCGTTCTCCTGTCAGTACCTTTTGCAAGGAAAGCTAATGATCTGACCAAATATAAACAAGTCAAAAGTATATTTGAAGACCATTGTGTAATAAAAATATCCAAGAAATGTTTATGGTTGTGTTTCTTCCATTATACATGTAAAGGTTACTTCTTGATGTATTAACATTTCAACAAAGTGTAATATCTACACATCAGACACATTGTCTTGATATGTCTACAGGTCATGTACAGTAACTTGGAAGGTCTTAACACAACACGCAGAGCGCTTTGGACATGTAACTCCCTTATCAAGTAGTCGTTAGTCAGACACATTAAACAGTGAAGCTTTCATAACCGTCTCTGAATAATTCCAATTAAGCATTATGAACCAACATGTGTGTTCCGTCTTTTATGCCTAATTGCAAACTACAATGTCCATTAGGAATGTTCTTTTACTCTAATGACTGGTTTTAGGTATAGTGACATTTGTTCTTTGACTGGGAAGACATTACAAGGAATGACACACAAACACCAATTTAATTCAAGAAAATACATTTAATAAAAAATAACAAAAACAATAATGGAACAAGATAAAACAGTTTTTTTTGACTGAGGCTTCTAGAAGCAACATCAGCCGGTCCTCCCTCTCCTTAAACAACCCCCTTTCCTCCCTCCACTCAGCCTTCATCTCTGCCTTCTCTCTCCCCCATTCAACATCAGCCGGTCCTCCCTCTGGAGGACGGCCAACTCTTCCCTGTTTACGGGGAAGAGAAACACCACGCTGAAAGGCTTGGAGTAAGTTAACTAACGTATGCATTGTTGTTCAGAAGCAATCCAGCGGTCTGTTTACTTTGGATATTGATTTATGTAGGACCTACATCTTAGAAGCTGGGCTGCAGGGGAAGACGGAGACAGCCTGGATAAAGCACACAGAGAACCTTGTAGCCATGTACAAGGTGATTTTGATCTACAGGCTACATGATAGCAAATATATTGATAGGGACTCACAGTTTGTATGACACTAGAAAACTGTTATCTAACCTCATAGGACCTAAAGAGCCCCAGAACTGGGGTCAGCACAGAGGGAGGGGAGGCCACAGCCGCTTCGTGGAAGTGGTACGGGGTCTTGGAAGAGGCGATGGGGGCCACCCATGCAGCCGTCCTCCAGAGGATCATCGTCCCTGGTGTGGTCGTTGGTCCCTGTAATACATCCAGAAGTATTATGGGACAATGAATATTAATATATGATATATGAACAGTTGAACTCGTTTAAATCATGGAATGAACAGACAATTGTTTAAACAACTTCAAGTAACGTTAGGCTCGGTGGCTTAGGTTTGCCATTTAACAACTCATCACAATTTCGACATTTCTTGCACATTTCTTAAGCGATCATGGTCATATTACATGGACATGTTACTCTGTTTGTCTTGATTCTAGCTATAGAAACATCTAAGATTTGACATGAATACGTTTTGAGCAAGAGCCGTCTGAACACCTGTAACGTTAGTAGCCTATTAACGTTGGCTGGGCTAACTAGCTAACGTAACGTCCACCACAGAGATCAATGCAAGCAGCTAGCTATCATGACGTTCTTTTTCGAAATGTCATTTCTACCCCACCTATATACACAAAACTGTATTTGTAGCTCTGTGTCGTTATAACTAAGATATCTGTCCGAAAAAATAATTTTTCCATCGACAAATTAAGTCAATACTTACATTTGAAAACTCCCGCTGCGGTCCCGGTGACCTCTTCGTTCGCCATCTTTTTTTATTTTTCTCACAGCCCAGTGACGTCTCACGTCTCGACTTCCGGAACAGTATGCTCTGGACTATGCTACATTTACGCCCATTTTTTCGCCGATTTCGCCTACTATATAGTACCTACTATATAGTAGGCGAAATACAGTATGCACAGTTTTGATGCAGCATGCTGCATCTCGCCTACTATATAGCAAGTAGTATGCAATTCGGACACGGCCATCTTCTCTGTAAGAGCGGCAACTTCTGGTGGGGCGACTGTGATCTTCAGGGAAGGAGAAGACGTCCTACAGTGCAGAGACGGTACACGTTTTCTCATTCATGAACATGACAGATTGTTTTATTTGCCTACAGTGCCAGTGAACAAAGACTGTAATGATCAATGTGTGAGCTGTCATGATATTCAGACGTGGCACGAGATTTTAGGACATTGCAATCATGATGATGTCCAGAAATTAGAGAATGTTGTGGATGGTATGTCAATCAAGGGTAAAGGATACAAGTCCATGCAATGTGAAGTGTGTACTCAGGGGAAGTTCACTCAGAGCAGGAACAGGAAGTCTGACGTGAGAGCCAAATCAGCTTTAGAGCTGGTACACACAGACTTGGCAGGCCCTATAGACCCAGGCTCCAGGGAAGGGTATAGGTATGCACTATCCTTTACTGATGACTATTCGAGTGCAGTGTTTGTGTATTGTCTGAAGCAGAAGAGTGACACAGTGGAAGCCACAGAGAGATTTCTTGCCGACATAGCCCCATATGGGAAGGTTAAGTGTATCAGGTCAGATAATGGTACTGAGTTCACAGGACAGGTCTACCAAGCACTACTTCGTAGGAACTGCATTAGACATGAGAAATCAGCACCATACTCACCACACCAGAATGGAACTGCTGAGCGTAACTGGAGAACCCTTTTTGATATGGCCAGGTGCATGCTCTTAGAGAGCCAGTCACCCAAGGAACTATGGCCATATGCTGTCCAGACAGCAGCTGTGGTGAGGAATAGATGTTTCAATAACCGCACCAAACAAACACCTTATTTCATACTGACAGGAAAGAGACCAAATGTGTCCAGGATGCAGAAGTTTGGTACTGTGTGTTATGCCTACAGGCAGGACAGGAAGAAGCTAGAGGCCAGGTCTGACAAGGGCATCTTTGTTGGCTATGACAAGAACAGTCCGGCCTACATGGTCTACTATCCTGACAGTAGAAAAGTGATGAAACACAGACTGGTGAAGTTTATGACCGACATGGTTGAGGGACAGCAGACTGACGTGTCTGATGATGATTTTGGTGTGCAGTATAGCACAACCATACTTGACCCTGACAGACTCAAGCAGAGTGAGATCCCAGAGGCTAGGCCAGGTCCAAGCCACATACAGACGGGTGAGGCCAAACAGGAAGCACATGAATCTCCACAGCGATATCCTGCTAGAGAGAGGAGGAAGCCAGACTTTTATGGAGTGGAGAATGACCAGGCTCAGGTCAACATAGATTATTGCTATAGGATGGTTTGTAATGTACCTCAGACTTTCAGAGAAGCTGTGACTTCATCCAACTCAAGTGAATGGGTAGATGCAATGGATGAAGAGATGAAATCTCTGAGGGACAATGACACATTCACTCTGACCACCTTACCTGAGGGTAAGAAAGCTGTGGGGGGTAGGTGGGTGTATGCTATCAAAAGCAATGTTGATGGATCTGACAGGTACAAGGCCCGTTATGTAGCCAAAGGATACAGTCAGGAGATGGGTGTAGATTATGGAGAAACGTTTTCACCTACTGCTAACCTGACCAGTGTTAGAGTTTTAATGCAGAAAGCTGCCCAGGAGGATCTAGTTTTGCATCAGATGGATGTTAAGACCGCCTATCTGCATGCACCTATTGATTGTGAGATTTACATGGAACAGCCAGAGGGTTATGATGTGAAATCTCAGACAAATGACAAGATGGTCTGTAAACTGGAGAAGTCACTTTATGGGCTTAAGCAATCAGGTCGAAACTGGAACAAAATGTTGCATGACTATCTGTGTGAAAACATGTTTGTACAAAACCCAGCTGATCATTGTGTTTATGAAAGGGAAACAGAAAATGACAAGGTGATCATACTGATCTGGGTTGATGACTTGGTTATTGCTGCTAGTGATGAGAGAGCTTTAAAAGATGTAAAAGAGATGCTCACAGTAAAATTCCAGATGAAAGATCTAGGCAGACTGAAGAATTTTCTTGGTATCACTTTTGACCAGTGTGATGGATGTGTGACTATGTCACAGCAGAGTTATGTTGACAAACTGCTTGACAGGTTTAACATGCAAGATTGTAAACCTAGGTCAACACCTTGTGAACAGAAATTAAATTACACTGACGATGGAGAAAAGTTGACTGACCCTAGAAAATATAGAGAGGCAGTTGGTAGCCTAATCTACCTAACCTCATGCACTAGACCTGATCTGAGTTTTGTTGTTAGCAAACTGTCACAGTATTTCAGTGAACCAACAGAAGAGCAGTGGACAACTGTAAAGCATGTGTTCAAATATCTTAAAGGCACAAATGACAAAATGTTGTGTTACAGAAAATGTGACAAGGGCCTGAGATTGCTAGCATACAGTGATGCAGATTGGGCTACTGATGCAATTGACCGGCGTAGTACAACTGGCTACTGTATTAGCCTGAGTGAGAATGGTCCTTTGATTTCTTGGAAAACCAAGAAACAGCCAACTGTAGCACTTTCAACGTGTGAGGCAGAGTACATGGCATTAGCTGCCACTACACAAGAATGTCTGTACTTATCCCAATTGCTAGAACATCTTGATGATTGTCAGTATGATGTACCTAGGATCTATGAAGACAACCAAGGTACAATTGCATTGGCTAGGAATCCTGTTAATAGACAGCGATGTAAACACATTGACATCAAATACCATTTTTTGAGATCAACTGTAAATGATTGTAAAGTATGTTTGGGGTATTGCCCAACAGATCAGATGGTAGCTGACATGATGACAAAACCAGCTACTAAAGTTAAGCTACTTACATTCTCCAAGTTCCTGTTTGGGTGATAGCCAGGCATAGGTGAAGTTGGTTTGTATAGTGTTCTTGTTCTTGTTGTTTTCTTTTTGTATAATAATGTGTGAGCATGTGGGGGTGTTAATTGGTCAACTGATTGTGTGCTCCCAATTATTGATGAGACCCAGGTGTGCTGTGTCATGTGGCCACTGAGCCTACAGGTATATATCACCAATGCTCATGTGCAAATAAATTGATTGAGTGTTTCACCAGCATCCTGTCTCCACATTGAACTTTTCTCAGTTCATGTTTTAGCCGGTATCTAGCAAGTAGTCAAGCTCTGTTTAACAGCGTGTGTGCGTGTGTGCGTGCGTGCGTGTGTGTGTGTGTGTGTGTGTGTGTGTGTGCATGTGTGTGCGTGTGTGTGCGTGTGTGTGTGTGCGTGTGTGTGCGTGTGTGTGTGTGTGTGTGTGAGAGTGAGTGTGTGTGTGCGTGCGTGTGTGTGTGTGTGTGCGTGTGTGTGTGTGCGTGCGTGTGTGTGCGTGCATGTGCGTGCGTGCGTGCGTGCGTGTGTGTGTGTGCGTGTGTGCGTGCGTGCGTGCGTGCGTGCGTGTGCGTGTGTGCGTGTGTGTGCGTGCGTGCGTGTGCGTGTGTGCGTGTGTGTGTGTGCGTGTGTGTGCGTGCGTGCGTGTGTGTGTGTGTGTGTGTGTGTGTGTGTGTGTGTCTCAGTGTGTGGCTGTCAGCTGTGGGCAGTGAATGAATGAGGAGGCGAACATCACATCAACACCACCGTATCTCTGCTGGACATTCTCACTACTGAACCCCCATCCAGGGGTTATTAACATTCTCACTACTGAACCCCCATCCAGGGGTTATTAACATTCTCACTACTGAACCCCCATCCAGGGGTTATTAACATTCTCACTACTGAACCCCCATCCAGGGGTTATTAACGCTCATTACATCTTATTAACGCTCATCTCATCTTAACGATTCTCCATTCCGGTTCTGTGAGGGGCGGAGACAAAACAGGTCACATGTTTATTTCACAGAGGAGAAATGTTTATTTTTTATATTTTTTTTACCTTTCCACAAGTCATGTTCATATTCACAATTGACTTCTTCTAACTAACTCGGTTCTAACTGACACTAGTGCAAGTCACACTTGTTTAGGAACCGATAAGCAGAATCTAAATTAAAATTTCTTAACAATTCCTTAATTTTAAGGATTCCTTTGGAATTGGAATTTTGGAACCGGTTCAAACTGGTGCTCAATGCCCGACCCTAATCAGCACATGGGCCAGGGGACGCTGACTGTGTTCAAGACGCTGACTGTCTTTAAACACAACAACAACAACAACAACAACAACAACTACAACAACAACAACAACAACAACAACTACAACAACAACAGCTAAACACACTCCAGAGACATATGTTCTTCCTCTTCAGGAATGTGTGTGTGTGTGTGTGTGTGTGTGTGTGTGTGTGTGTGTGTGTGTGTGCGTGTGTGTGTGTGTGTGTGTGTGTGTGTGTGTGTGTGTGTGTGCGCATGTGTGTGTGTGTGTGTCATGCTGAATGGACATCACTCATCTGCATCACATCATGTTCTGGTTTCTGGGAAGGCCTGCCCATTGGCCGCTGCCTGGCAACCTGCTGCTAAGCAACATGAATATGTATGATCATACAGACAGGGGTGATCATACAGACAGACAGGGGTGATCAGACAGACAGGGGTGATCAGACAGACAGGGGTGATCAGACAGACAGGGGTGATCAGACAGACAGGTAGGATCAGACAGACAGACAGGGGTGATCATACAGACAGGGGTGGTCATTCAGACAGGGGTGATCATACAGACAGGGGTGGTCATACAGACAGGGGTGGTCATTCAGACAGGGGTGATCAGACAGACAGGGGTGATCAGACAGACAGGGGTGATCATTCAGACAGGGGTGGTCATTCAGACAGGGGTGGTCATTCAGACAGGGGTGATCATACAGACAGGGGTGGTCATACAGACAGGGGTGGTCATTCAGACAGGGGTGATCATACAGACAGGGGTGGTCATTCAGACAGGGGTGATCAGACAGACAGGGGTGATCAGACAGACAGGGGTGATCAGACAGACAGGTAGGATCAGACAGACAGGTAGGATCAGACAGACAGACAGGGGTGATCAGACAGACAGGGGTGGTCATTCAGACAGGGGTGATCAGACAGACAGGGGTGGTCATTCAGACAGGGGTGAGCCGCAGATCAAAGTTGTTATTATTGATTGTTGTTGTTATGATGATAAACACAGCGGCTGAGCTCCAGAGACGGAAGCAGTCTTGTCCTTTTGTTCTTGGTTCCTGACGGTAGGAGCTGGGGTCAGAGTTCAGCGGTGACAGAAGTGAAGGGCGGGGTCAGAGTTCAGCGGTGACAGGAGTGAAGGGCGGGGTCAGAGTTCAGCGGTGACAGGAGTGAATGGCGACAGTGAAGGCCGTGTTCTCTGGCGTGGGCGGAGACGAGGCCATGGCCGTCTGCTGGGGACAGGCTCAGACCACCGCACCCCCTCTGGGGGGGGAGAGAGGACGGAAGAGAGAGACAGAGATGAGAGAGAGGACCTGAGAGATACCGGGAGAGAGAGAGAGAGAGAGAGAGAGAGAGAGAGAGAGAGAGAGGACCTGAGAGATACCGGGAGAGAGAGAGAGAGAGAGAGAGAGAGAGAGATGGCGTTGAAGAGAGAGAGAGACAGAGATGAGAGAGAGGACCTGAGAGATACCGGGAGAGAGAGAGAGAGAGAGAGAGAGAGAGAGAGAGAGAGAGAGAGAGGACCTGAGAGATACCGGGAGAGAGAGAGAGAACCTGAGAGAACCTGTCACACACACATCCTGGTTGACTGCACGATGGCGTTGTGTTGCTATGTTACTCAGCAAGACCTCCTACACTCTAGAGGAACTGGATAACATTAGTTCTCAGAGGGGAATACGCTGTCTGGAAAGGTCTCTCTAAAGGTCTC
>NC_140245.1:344751-347251 GCF_949987555.1 Borostomias antarcticus
ATTTGTCAATTGATTAATTGATATGATATAGATGTAGAGGTTCAGAGCATGTGGTGAAATACATTGGGCAGTACTGTCTGTTTAATAGATGCATATCTCCTGGAAGAGCAGCTGTCCTATATGGTTCGGCTGACAGATAATCGTTTGCAGCCGGAATGAGAGAAAAAACAGCAAGTCAGCAGAAATGTGAAGAGAGAGAGAGAGGAGAGAGGAGAAAAGATGAGGATACGAGATGGAGGACGAGGACGAGAGCAGGGAGAAAAGATGAGGATACGAGATGGAGGCCGAGGACGAGAGCAGGGAGAAAAGATGAGGATACGAGATGGAGGACGAGGACGAGAGCAGGGAGAAAAGATGAGGATACGAGATGGAGGACGAGGACGAGAGCAGGGAGAAAAGATGAGGATACGAGATGGAGGACGAGGACGAGAGCAGAGAGAAAAGATGAGGATACGAGATGGAGGACGAGGACGAGAGCAGGGAGAAAAGATGAGGATACGAGATGGAGGACGAGGACGAGAGCAGAGAGAAAAGATGAGGATACGAGATGGAGGACGAGGACGAGAGCAGGGAGAAAAGATGAGGATACGAGATGGAGGACGAGGACGAGAGCAGGGAGAAAAGATGAGGATACGAGATGGAGGAGGAGGACGAGAGCAGAGAGAAAAGATGAGGATACGAGATGGAGGAGGAGAGCAGGGAGAAAAGATGAGGATACGAGATGGAGGATGAGGACGAGAGCAGTGAGAAAAGATGAGGATACGAGATGGAGGATGAGGACAAGAGCAGGGAGAAAAGATGAGGATACGAGATGGAGGACGAGGACGAGAGCAGGGAGAAAAGATGAGGATACGAGATGGAGGACGAGAGCAGGGAGAAAAGATGAGGATACGAGATGGAGGACGAGGACAAGAGCAGGGAGAAAAGATGAGGATACGAGATGGAGGACGAGAGCAGGGAGAAAAGATGAGGATACGAGATGGAGGACGAGGACGAGAGCAGGGAGAAAAGATGAGGATACGAGATGGAGGACGAGAGCAGGGAGAAAAGATGAGGATACGAGATGGAGGACGAGGACGAGAGCAGGGAGAAAAGATGAGGATACGAGATGGAGGACGAGAGCAGGGAGAAAAGATGAGGATACGAGATGGAGGATGAGGACGAGAGCAGGGAGAAAAGATGAGGATACGAGATGGAGGACGAGGACGAGAGCACTGGAGAAAAGATGAGGATACGAGATGGAGGACGAGGACGAGAGCAGAGAGAAAAGATGAGGATACGAGATGGAGGACGAGGACGAGAGCAGAGAGAAAAGATGAGGATACGAGATGGAGGACGAGGACGAGAGCAGGGAGAAAAGATGAGGATACGAGATGGAGGACGAGGACGAGAGCAGGGAGAAAAGATGAGGATACGAGATGGAGGATGAGGACGAGAGCAGAGAGAAAAGATGGACGCTGTAGATGAACCCGTTTAATGTACAGTAGATGTAAATATTACAGGATATTTTAATGTACAGTAGATGTAAATATTACAGGATATTTTAATGTACTGTAGATGTAAATACATTTTTTATTACAGGATATTTTGATGTTGTACATTTTCTATCCAGGCTGAAGTGATTACGGCCAGACGTCATGTCAGTCTAGAGCCTGACGCAGAAGTTACATTTATTTTTATTTTTATTTTATTGGTTTATTTGTCAGGGACAATGCACATTAAAAGACAATAAATCGTGGGTACAATAAATCATAAATGAGACAGAATTAACCAAGAGGCTAGTTTTCATCTGCTGTCCCTGGCCAGATGTTAAAAAGGCAACCTGAAATATCAAATACAGTGCAATAAAAAACAATAGAAATAAGCTAAAAGACAGACATAAGACATTAGGGCACATGGAACCCTTATTAACATCCTAGAAAATACACATTCACTAATGAGGAGGAAATCAGGACAGGACATGACATGACATGACAGGACATGACAGGACATGACAGGACATGACAGGACATGACAGGACATGACAGGACAAACGATGATGACAGGACAAAACCGTTGACATGATGGCAATAGGAGCATCAGCTGTATTAATGTGTTCATGTTTCATTAGTGTTGATGAGCCATGGAGACATCAGTAGACTCTTCTAGTTGGCATGTCTGTCCTCTGCAGGGGCTGCATGTTATTTTAATTATTGATTTTATTTTAGTAAAATTATATTTCAGAGCTACAGCCAGGCTCTCACGGTGACAGACGCGTAGCAAAGCCTTAGGATGACAAGCCCTGTTCAAACCAACATGAGCCTCTGTCCAGGTTAGGGTTAGGGTCAACCCTAACCCTAACCCTAACCCTAACCCTAACCCTAACCCTAACCCCGGTCAACGTAGCGCTATGATGAACGCCGTAGCTTACGATGAACGTAGCGCTACGATGCCTCTGGGAAACTCAGCCCAGGTCTTTCATACTCACCTAGGACATCAGGCATTCTTATTGGTCAGGGGA
>NC_140245.1:349751-392251 GCF_949987555.1 Borostomias antarcticus
CCTGCTGTGTTTGGTTCAGGTATATGAGACCTGCTGTGTTGTGTACCTGCTGTGTTTGGTTCAGGTATATGAGACCTGCTGTGTTTGGTTCAGGTATATGAGACCTGCTGTGTTTGGTTCAGGTATATGAGACCTGCGGTGTTATGTACCTACTGTGTTTGGTTCAGGTATATGAGACCTGCTGTGTTGTGTACCTGCTGTGTTTTCCTGCAGGGTGTCCGTGGATGTGGGACAACCTGACGTGTTGGCAGGCCGCCAGCGTGGGCGGGCAGGTGGTGGTCAGCTGCCCCGATCTCTTCCACGCCTTCATGGCTCCGGAGGACGGTGAGTGGTTCTGTCATGGAAGGGGTGTGCTCAGATTCAGCCAACATACCCACTAGTGTCATTTTTCAGTGGCGCAAACGTTTTCAGTGCCGCAAAGGTTTGGCAACAAAAGGAACGGTCTGAAAAGATTTGCTGTGAACAAACATGGATGCTGGACGAATACGGGAGGTCCTTTAACTAACGCTAAATTCGGTTGTACAACCGGGACTACATCCAAGATACAGTACTGTATATCATCCTGAGAACCGTTGTCCATCACAGATGGGCTCTCTCTCATTTAAATGTAACCGCTCAAAGAAAACATGTTTGACACAAACATTCCCCCTCTGTTGGCTGAATTTGAATGCAGCCCAGCGTTCTCCTTCCAGAAGGTTCTGTCGTTTTGGAACAGAGGCGTTCTGAGGATGGTTCTGCCCTTCTAGCCGAAGCCAAGTTCTACGCTACGGCTTCATGCTTTTCTTTGAGGAATCTCCACTGAAGAATTATTTTAATCCAAGATGCAGCTCATTCTAGCTCATTACATTACATTACAGTCATTTAGCAGATGCTTTTATCCAAATTGACTTACAATAATTGCATTTAACATACTGTAGGTGGCCAGGATCCGGGTATAGTACTTCTTGAAGAGGTGAACCCAGGAAACTCTCATATAAACTCAGACAGTAAACCATAGACACCGCTGTTTTGTTGTCTGTGGTTTCAGAGATGGGGAAGATCAGTAGAAACTGCACATTGGAGGGCTGGTCTGAGCCCTTCCCTGAATACGAGGACGCGTGCTACTTTGAAGACAACGCCACCAAACCAGTAGGAGCCTTTTCACCTGCTTACTAGTCTGACTCAACATATGTAGATTTTGGGGACAAGCCTCGTCATTGGTTCATTACTGCCCAATCGGTGGCGATGGATCTGAATCCAGGCCCAATCAGATTCAATCCAGACTACGTGAAACAACAACAACCTAGCAACCGCTCCGGGAAGACAACTGTGATTGGTTTAAATAAATACAGCCCCCCCACCCCACCACCCCCACATCCCTAAATGCAATGAGTCCAGCCAGACCTTTCACCAGCAAAGTGTGGAGATGCGTAGGTCTGGCTATGTGAGACCCCCGGCTCACTAACAGCAGAACACTGATGACCCCCGGTCTCCCCTGCAGGACATGTACTTCGCCTCGGTCAAGGCCCTGTACACGGTCGGCTACAGCACCTCCCTCGTGTCCCTCACCACTGCTATGGTCATCCTATGCAGGTTCAGGTCTGTGTCCTGTGGACCCTTGGAGAGAACACACTGTGCATTCTGTCACAAACAAAAAACAACTATTGTCTCCCTCCCTTAAAGGGGTAGTTCAGAGTTTTCGGACCTAGAGACTCATTTACGACTTTTCAGCTGATTCCATGCTGTCTCTCGTTTGGCCGTTATCGGAATGCTAATGCTAGCGCAATCGAACCGAAATGGCTAGCATTCAAAGAAAACTCACTTATAAACACTCCAAATCAGTAAGGACCTCATCAAATTCAGACATATCCCTTCGAGCGTGGCTATTGCAACTAGTTGTTGTGTTGATAGTAAGAGAATAGTCCCTTCTTCTGTTCCTTGTTGTGAAGACAGTAGTACCGGCTAGTTATGTATCGCTCCACCTTCCAATTTACAGAGAGAGCCTTCCCAGATAGCAAGCGGATCTGGGCCATATACAGGCCGGATCTGGGCCATATACAGGCCAGATCTGGCCCTTGTGGCTTAGTTCCGGCCCATACTGTATATGGCCCAGAATCATTACACATCCGCTTGCTATCTGGGTTGTAGGTCCGAACAAACAAACGGGTTCCATGATAGTTGGACTTGTGGTATAAAAATGGTATAAAAACTAAAATGAGCCCCCTGACAGACTGTCCTCACATTTGAGTGCACTGTGAAGTGTATAAGTGAGTTTACTTTGAATGCTAGCCGTTTTTACTGCATTGCGTTAGCATTAGCATGCCGCTAACACTGGAACGAGAGACGGCATGGAATCAGCTGAAAATGTTCTCCATCAATCAACAACATTAAGCAGCATCGCTAAGTCGTAAATGCGGCTCTATGTCCAAACTTCTGAACTACCTCGTGAAGGAAAGCTTCCTGCCGGTGGATTGTGTGGCTTCTCATCCCTACTCTGTAATCTGATCTAATCTGACTCTCAGAAAGCTCCACTGCACCAGGAACTTCATCCACATGAACCTGTTTGTGTCCTTCATCCTGAGAGCCATCTCCGTCTTCATCAAGGACGGGGTTCTGTATGCCGAGGAGGACAGCAACCACTGCTTCGCACACACGGTCAGTACTTCCCAGTACACACGGTCAGTACTGCCCAGTACACACGGTCAGTACTGCTCAATACACACGGTCAGTACTGCTCAATACACACGGTCAGTACTGCCCAGTACACACGGTCAGTACTGCTCAATACACACGGTCAGTACTGCTCAATACACCGGTCAGTACTGCTCAATACACACGGTCAGTACTGCTCAATACACACGGTCAGTACTGCTCAATACATACGGTCAGTACTGCTCAATACATACGGTCAGTACTGCTCAATACACACGGTCAGTACTGCTCAATACATACGGTCAGTACTGCTTAATACGTACGGTCAGTACTGCCCAATACATAGGGTCAGTACTGCCCAATACATACGGTCAGTACTGCTTAATACATACGGTCAGTACTGCTTAATACATACGGTCAGTACTGCTTAGTACACACGGTCAGTACTGCTTAATACACACGGTCATTACTGCTTAGTACATATGGTTAGTACTGCTTATATGGTCAGTACTGCTTAGTACATGCTGTATACTTGGCACATCTTCAGTACTGCTTACTACAGTATACTGTACTGAATACTTGGTACTGCTCCAGTACTGCGTAGTACATATTGAATACTGGTACCTACTGTAATAGATAGGTGCTCCTAATAAAGTGGCCAACGAGTGTATCCCTGTTCTTATGTGTTTGTGATGAATACGACTAATTAGCCCATGTGATGGCTTCAGTGGGTCTATGGAGCTCCTCCATTTAACCTGATTAGCATATCAATGGCTGCTTAGCCCCTCCCCCCACCATTGCGCTGCAGTTGCCATGGCAATCCCAGGTCACTTTAATGATATCACAGCAGTCTTAATCAGATGAGAGGAAATTGAAGCAGTCTTATAGTCTCCTAGATTAGCATGAGTTTTATAGTCTCCTGGATTAGTATGCGTTTTATAGTCTCCTGGATTAGCATGAGTCTTGTGGTTCCAGACAGTTGGAGAACTCTGCTGACCAGTCATCTGTAGATTTCTACATTCAGGATAGTTGAATGGTGATGAGAACGGCCACTACCAAACCCTCGCCTAAGGCTATCAATCTATCAATCTATCTATCTGTCTATCTATCTATCTATCTATCTATCTATCTATCTATCTATCTATCTATCTATCTATCTATCTATCTATCTATCTATCTATCTATCTATCTATCTATCTATCTATCTATCTATCTATCTATCTGTCTGTCTGTCTGTCTGTCTATCTATCTGTCTGTCTGTCTGTCTGTCTATCTATCTATCTATCTATCTATCTGTCTGTCTGTCTGTCTGTAAGTAAGTAAGTAAGCTTTATTTATATAGCGCTCTTCACAGCACGGATGCACAGAGTGCTTTACAGTAATAAATTAAGTCTGTCTGTCTGTCTGTCTGTATGTCTGTCTATATATATGTATATATATATATAGTTTGTGTGAGTAGTTAGTAGTTGAGGGTGTTTGTGTCAGTCGTGTAAGTGGTTAGTAGTTGAGGGTGTTTGTGTCAGACGTGTAAGTGGTTAGCAGTGGAAGGTGTTTGTGTCAGACGTGTAAGTGGTTAGCAGTGGAAGGTGTTTGTGTCAGACGTGTAAGTAGTTAGTAGTTGAGGGTGTTTGTGTCAGACGTGTAAGTGGTTAGCAGTTGAGGGTGTTTGTGTCAGACGTGTAAGTGGTTAGCAGTTGAGGGTGTTTGTGTCAGACGTGTAAGTAGTTAGTAGTTGAGGGTGTTTGTGTCAGACGTGTAAGTGGTTAGTAGTTGAGGGTGTTTGTGTCAGACGTGTAAGTGGTTAGTAGTTGAAGGTGTTTGTGTCAGACGTGTAAGTAGTTAGTAGTTGAAGGTGTTTGTGTCAGACGTGTAAGTGGTTAGCAGTTGAAGGTGTTTGTGTCAGTCCTGTAAGTGGTTAGTAGTTGAAGGTGTTTGTGTCAGTCGTGTAAGTGGTTAGCAGTTGAAGGTGTTTGTGTCAGTCCTGTAAGTGGTTAGTAGTTGAAGGTGTTTGTGTCAGACGTGTAAGTGGTTAGTAGTTGAAGGTGTTTGTGTCAGACGTGTAAGTGGATAGCAGTTGAAGGTGTTTGTGTCAGACGTGTAAGTGGTTAGTAGTTGAAGGTGTTTGTGTCAGACGTGTAAGTGGTTAGCAGTGGAAGGTGTTTGTGTCAGACGTGTGAGTAGTTAGTAGTTGAGGGTGTTTGTGTCAGACGTGTAAGTGGATAGTAGTTGAGGGTGTTTGTGTCAGTCGTGTAAGTGGTTAGCAGTTGAAGGTGTTTGTGTCAGACGTGTAAGTGGATAGCAGTTGAAGGTGTTTGTGTCATCGTGTAAGTGGTTAGCAGTGGAAGGTGTTTGTGTCAGACGTGTAAGTGGTTAGCAGTTGAGGGTGTTTGTGTCAGTCGTGTAAGTGGTTAGCAGTTGAAGGTGTTTTGTCAGACGTGTAAGTGGTTAGTAGTTGAAGGTGTTTGTGTCAGACGTGTAAGTGGTTAGCAGTGGAAGGTGTTTGTGTCAGACGTGTGAGTGGTTAGTAGTTGAGGGTGTTTGTGTCAGACGTGTAAGTGGTTGTTCACGTCGTTCTCCCAGGTGGCGTGTAAAGCAGTGATGGTGTTCTTCCACTACTGCGTCATGTCCAACTACTTCTGGCTGTTCATCGAGGGTCTGTATCTCTTCACCCTGCTGGTGGAGACCTTCTTCCCAGAGAGGAGGTACTTCTACTGGTACACCATCATTGGCTGGGGTAGGCGCCCAATCACAGCTCACTATCACACCAATTAGGGAAACTTTCTAGCGCTTCAGTGTGTTATCAGCATCAGATTTGTTACACAGCTTAATTAGTCATTTTGAGTGCTTTAGGAAAATTATCGTCATTAATTAGAATAAGGATTGTAATTATTGTGGGAGTGGAATATTCTGAGATGATTCCTTTGTTTGGGTTAGTAGGCATATATCTGCCATTGCAATGGTATGAATTAGAATATCGTACTAGAATTATTCCTATTGTTTCCTTTCTCTGTTGCGCTTGTCTCCCTAGGCACACCAACCATCTGTGTCACTGTGTGGGCAGCTCTGAGGCTCCATTTTGATGATTCGGGGTATGTCCTACAGTCATATTTGTCATAGCGCAAATGTATTTGTTAAAAAAAGAAAGACGTTAATTCCCTCTTCCTGTGTTCTGCAGCTGCTGGGATACGAATGACAACACTGCCCTCTGGTGGGTCATCAAGGGACCGGTGGTGGCCTCCATCATGGTGAGTGACTCATGTTTTCCAGCAGGACTCTCTAGCTGAATCACCAGCCTGTCTCCGAGCCCTTTGCCTCTGTCTCAAAAGCCCATTCCCCGAGCAGCCTCAGCGCATTACTCTGACCTGCTGGTCCAGACGGTCAGGTAATTCTGGTCTGGCTCTCTGGTTTTTATTCCTCCCTGCAGATCAACTTTGTCCTCTTCGTTGGGATCATCATCATCCTGGTTCAGAAGCTCCAGTCTCCTGACATCGGGGGGAACGAGTCCAGCATCTACCTGTGAGTAGGGTTAGGGTTACCAGGGCCAGGACCCGGGTCCTGTGAGTAGGGTTAGGGTTACCAGGGCCAGGACCCGGGTCCTGTGAGTAGGGTTAGGGTTACCAGGGCCAGGACCCGGGTCCTGTGAGTAGGGTTAGGGTTACCAGGGCCAGGACCCGGGTCCTGTGAGTAGGGTTAGGGTTACCAGGGCCAGGACCTGGGTCCTGTGAGTAGGGTTAGGGTTACCAGGACCTGGGTCCTGTGAGTAGGGTTAGGGTTACCAGGGCCAGGACCCGGGTCCTGTGAGTAGGGTTAGGGTTACCAGGGCCAGGACCCGGGTCCTGTGAGTAGGGTTAGGGTCACCAGGGCCAGGACCCGGGTCCTGTGAGTAGGGTTAGGGTTACCAGGGCCAGGACACGGGTCCTGTCTGGCAGGATGCCAGCAGCACATCATAGACTATTCATTAGACCATGGTGTGTGGCCCAGGAGGCTTTCGAGTGTGTTCACAATCACTCATTTCAGAGAATTAATGTTGTTAATTATGTTGTTGACACTGATAGAATTGAGAGCATTTTTAGTAGCTTTTAGATGGGTCTTGGTAGGTTTTAGAGCTGAATAGGGCTAGGGTAATCCTGCCTGGTGGTTTATTACTTCCTGCGAGCTGGTTGCTTGATGATCATGACAGAGTTGACAGATTACCAGGGGTAACAGATTAACAGGGGTGACAGATTGACCGAGTTGACAGATTAACAGGATTGACAGATTGACAGAGTTGACAGATCGACAGGGTTGACAGATCGACAGAATTGACAGATCGACAGGGTTGACAGATCGACAGGGTGCAACGTGTGTCAGGCTGACACCTCAGTGTTTGCTGGATGAATAGCGCTGTGCACCTTGCTACCTGCTGCTGGTTCAGATTCAGTTTGAATGTCTTTTCCGTGGGCTTCCTGTTGCTGATGAGGGACGAGCGTTCTTCTGTCTCGTCTCTGTTCTGATCCGTCCCTGGGCTGGTGAGGAGGACGTTTGCTCCTACTGTGTGTGTTGCGATTATTGTGTTACTATGTGTGTGTTTGTCCCTAAAGACGGGCTGTTGTCTCTGTTGATGTCTTTGTTTTTCTTTGTTGTTGTTGTCTTTGTTGTTGTTGTTGTTGTTGTTGCCACGTGTAGCAGCTGTGCTCAGAAATGCTTCAGTGAGCCCACTCAGGCTGTTCAGCATTCCTGCAGGATGTCAGAGCTTTCAACCATCACACTGTAAGTGTGTGTGTGTGTGTGTGTGTGTAGACTCAGATATGTGACGGCGCCTGAGCTTGACGCGCTTGTACTCCAACCAAGTAATCCACAACGTTTCGATGAATGTCAGTATAACAAAGTTTATTTTTGTGCGAGATCCATACTCTGAGGCTCGTTGCAAACAAATCATAGATCAAACTTCTGTCCGTAGACTAAACCAAAATAACAAGGCCGTGTAGGAACCACTATGAACTTAGCGGTCAAAAACTGTATGATACCGCCATACCTGAGCTCCCTGTGCTTCTTACCCCCCAAACATTTTAACAATGAAACGGGGAAAGCCAAACAAAAAAGGGGCGTGTCCAATTGACATTCCTAATTGACTCGGCATGTTAACCCCTTAATGATCAACAAAACAAAAAGGGCATGCAATAGGCTACACACTTTCATAATCATATTCTTAGTCAGACCATATACACATTCAATATTCATAAATAAACACTTGGCACATAAGCCCTTAACTTTAAACTAAAGTAGGAGAATGTTTGGCTCCAACAGTGTGTGTGTGTGTGTGTGTGTGTGTGTGTGTGTGTGTGTGTGTGTGTGTGTGCGTGTGTTGTGTGTGTGTGTGCATGTGTGTCTAAGTGTGTGTCTAAGTGTGTGAGACCTGTATAGTCCCTCATTACTTTGTTCTACGGTTGTGTATCTGTGTGGTGTGTGTTTACTCACACGAGGCTGGCGCTTGTGTTCTGGCTGACCAACCAGAACCAGAACCAGAACCAGAACCAGAACCAGAACCAGAACCAGAACCAGAACCAGAACCCTCACATCAGCCAGCGGTCGTACAAGGCTGGACATCATAGATTTAGCGTGTGATGCATGTTTAAAGCAGAGCGATGGACAGTGTTGACATGTCCGTGTTCTGATGGGTCCGTGTTCTGATGGGTCCGTGTTCTGATGGGTCCGTGTTCTGATGGGTCCGTGTTCTGATGGGTCCGTGTTCTGATGGGTCCGTGTGGTCGACAGACGCCTGGCACGCTCCACGCTGCTCCTCATCCCTCTCTTCGGGATCCACTACACCGTGTTCGCCTTCTCGCCGGAGGAGGTCAGCAAGAGGGAGAGGCTGGTGTTCGAGCTGGGCCTGGGCTCCTTCCAGGTAAGATCCCCTTCTCCATAATCTCTCCTCGCGTCCTCTACTCCTCTCTCCTCGGGTCCTTCTGGAAGAGTAGAGGCGTCGGCTTCTCCAGCGAGGCGCTTCTAGAAGGAGGTGAGGACAGAGGATGCAAGGACTCGAAGAGAACGTGGCTTCTTAAGAGCCAACTTCCCTTCTTGCCCCCGGGTTAAACTGTTTATTATTCTTCCCTCTGGAATATGTACGGGTGGGATCTATGTCTACCCTTCCATTGCTCTCTCTAAAGCGCATTGTGTTGCCTCTGTGTAGGAAATGGGCTATACAAATAAAGTTTGATTTGATTTGATCAGTGTGGTCAGTACTTACTGACGGGTGGTCGAGCAGCGGGGCGTCACTGCCCATTAGTGACCACACTGAGATTGGCGTTGACCTTCACTAGAAGCAGCTTGCGCAGCTCGCGTTGCTCCCAGAAATGAAGGGGTTGAGAGGGAGGCGCTGTTTACTCCACTCCCCTCACGCCTTCTCCTCCTCCTCCTCCTCCAGGGTTTTGTGGTGGCCGTCCTCTACTGCTTCCTCAACGGAGAGGTAGGCTCGTCTTCTAGGCTACGTGTTGTTCTTGAAAGCGTGACAATGAGTACACACCTCACCTTAGGTCTAACACAACACCCACGACTGACACATACAAATATTATCCCCCAGTGTTGGTGCAGCTAGTAGACCTATCCCAGCAGAGAGGCCTGGTCCAGGCTAGCAGCTAGTAGACCTAGCCCAGTAAAGAGGTCTGTCCATTATAACAGCTAGTAGACCTAGCCCAGTAGAGAGGTCTGTCCATTATAACAGCTAGTAGACCTAGCCCAGTAGAGAGGTCTGTCCATTATACCAGCTAATAGACCTAGCCCAGTAGAGAGGCCTGGTCCAGGCTAACAGCTAGTAGACCTAGCCCAGTAGAGAGGCCTGTCCATTATAACAGCTAGTAGACCTAGCCCAGCAGAGAGACCTAGTCCATTATACCAGCTAGTAGACCTAGCCCAGCAGAGAGACCTGGTCCATTATACCAGCTAGTAGACCTAGCCCAGTAGAGAGGCCTGTCCATTATAACAGCTAGGTACATTAATAATGACCTTGTTAAGTTTCTCCCTGAAGGTGCAGTCGGAGATCAGGAGGAAATGGCGCAGCTGGACGGTGAACCGATACTTTGCGGTGGACCTGAGGCAGCAGAGACACCCTTCCCTGGCCAGCAGCGGGGTCAACGGGGGGACGCAGCTCTCCATCCTCAGCAAGAGCAGCTCCCAGATCCGCATGTCCAGCCCCCAGGCGGAGAACGGGGGCAATCTCAACCTGCCCACCTGAACGTCTGATTGGCTCCACAACCACCCCCACTCACCCCCCATCCCCCAAACAGACCCACCCATCCCGTCCCACCATCCACCTGGTCCAATCGGAATTGACCAAATCGCCATAGTGGCCCCCATTGGTGCAATAGACCAGTGAGAATGTGAGGAAATGGACGGATGATTTGCGTAGTGTATCGTAGGAGTAGTGACAGAGCAACCCGGCTGCCTTCATCTTCTTCACGGTCATCCCAACTCCAGTGCCGTGCACTCTCAGTAAGAAATCACTTATTCATTCAAATGTGTTAGGATGGTCATTCTAAAGCTACAGTGCGTCCAGAAAGTACGGCGGGCAGGTACAGGGCAACCAGGAAGTAATCACACCCCTTCTCTTTTTACACATTTTGTTATGTTACAGCTTTATTCCAAAAATGAATTAAATTCATTTTTTTCTCGGTCATCTACACACAATATCCCATAATGACAAAGTGAACCTTAACTTATACATTTTTGCAAATGTATTAAAAATAATAAAAACTGAAATATCACATGTACACAGGTATTCACACCCTTTACTCACTACTTTGTTGAGGCACCTTTGGCAGTGATTATCACCTCAAGTCTTCTTGGGAATGACGCTACAAGCTTGGCACACCTGTATTTGGGGTGTTGCTGCATGTTCAGTCACGGTCAAGTCTGGGCTCTGGTTGGGACACTCGAGGACAACAAAAACATCCCCACAGCATGATGCTGCCACCACCTCTCTTCCCTGTAGGGATGGTAACAGTATTACCCAGGTGGTGAGCGCTGCCTGGTTTCCTCCAGATGTGACGCTTGACATTAAGGCAAAAAAGTTCAATCTTGGTTTCATCAGACCAGAGAATCTTGTTTCTCATGGTCAGAGTCCTTGAGGTGCCTTTTGGCAAAGTCCAAGCGGGCTGTCATGTGCCTTCTACTGAGGAGAGGCTTCCTTCTGGCCTCTCTACCATAAAGGCCTGATTGGTGAAGTGCTCCTCCAGTGTTCCTCTGTGGAGATGGGAGAACCTTCCAGAAGGACAACCATCTCTGCAGATCTCTGTAGATGGTTGTCCTTCTGGAAGGTTCTCCCATCTCCACAGAGGAACACTGGAGCTCTGTCAGAGTGACCGTCTGGTTCTTGGTCACCTCCCTGACCAAGGCCCTGTTCCTCCAATTCCTCAGTTTGGCCAGGCGGGAACAGTCCTGGTGGTTCCAAACTTCTTCCATTTAAGAATGATGGAGGCCACTGTGTTCTTCGAGACCATCAATGCTGCAGACAATTTTTTTCTTTCCCAGATGTCTCAGAGGTCTACGGACAATTCCCTCGACTTCATGGTCTGGTTTGGGATCTCACATGCACTGTCAACTGTGGGTTATTACTGTTTTACATGCAGTACAGTAGACAGGTGCGTGCCTTTCCAAATCATGTCCAATCAATTGCATTTACCACAGGTGGATTCCAATCAACTAATCACTAATCTAATCACGGTCACAGGTGCCTCAACAAAGTACTTACTAACGGGTCTGAATATGTATGTACATGTGATATTTCCATTTTTTATTGTTTGCAAAAATAACTATAATAATAATAATAATACAAAAATTTAAAATCTTCTTTACTTTGTCATCATTGGGGATTGTGTGTAGATTGATGAGGAAAAATTAATTTAATCATTTTTGGAATAAGGCTGTAACAGCAAAATGTGGAAAAGGTGAAGGAGTGTGAGTACTTTTCGGATACACTGTATATATGATAAATGTTTCACCAAAAAATAAAATATATATATATATAAAAAAAGGATTTGAGCTGGAGTTAGACTGCCGTGTTTGGCATGTAGGTGTGGTGCACAGCACTGTGTGTAAAGTGAGCTTCAAAGTGCCATAAGGTTGTCTCATCTGGTCCACTATGGACCCAAAGAGAAAGCAACCATAATCTCTGCCTTGCCTGTAAAAATGCCACAGTAACTGTGTCAAATGTTTAATCTCTTTAATAAGATAATAATCACTGTCTTAAATCAACATCAGCCATAGTACCGAGTATGTCAAAACATCTAGGAGCAACTCATGGATCTTGAATCTGTAAATAATTGTCTGATTTCATTTTTGTTTTGCATAATCTCAACTAGTGTGACAGCCTTTTCAAAAAAGGAACTGGAGCCCAAATCTGTAGAGTTCATCCCATGTGAGTCGATATGAGGTCCCTGTCCCTCCATACTGGCCTTGGTTTATTTGATTTGAGAGGAATTGCCCTCTCATTTTGCTGACATTTTTCTAAGATTTCAAAGTCTCCTTATTTTCTAACCTACATTTGCTGAAAGGAATCAGGTTTTGATACTGTGTGATGTCCAGGAAAAAGAGTGATGCGTTGGTGGAGTTTGAATCTAGTACATATCTAGTAGTAGTGATTATATAGTAGTTATGCCTACAATAATACACTTACATGTACATGCAGACTACACGCAGTGAGGGTTACAAGAGAAGCTAGTCGGTGTGCTACTGTTTCTCCTGTGTATAGTGTAGACAGGTGTAACAGAGCTCCTCCCATGTTAGCACCTCCTACCAGGTTAGCACCTCCTACCAGGTTAGCTCCTCCTACCAGGTTAGCCCCTCCTCCCAGTTTAGCTCCTCCTCCCAGTTAAGCTCCTCCCCCCATGTTAGCCCCTTCTCCCAGTTTAGCCCCTCCTCCCAGTTAAGCTCCTCCTCCCAGTTAAGCTCCTCCTCCCAGGCTAGCCCCTCCTTCCAGTTTAGTCCCTGCCCCCAGATTAGCTCCTCCCCTGCCATACATCTCCATATACCCTCCCACATCTATTTTGGTACTAAATGTAGTATACAATTTACATACATGTTCGTAATTCACACATTCCAAAGTGCCTATTTTAGATTAACATAATTTAGGTCATTATTAGATCAGTTTTTTTGTTCATAATTTATTCAAACCAAACCAATTAAGAAAAGATAGATTTAGATTTTACGCATAATCCGGCTCTGCATTGACATCTTCCTCTATAGGTTTTTTTGTATATAGGGAATGTTAGAATAGAATAGAGTAGAATATAATAGAATAGAAGGTTTATTCACCATGTGTAACAAGTACAGGTAAAGGCACATTGGAATTCTTGTAATCGCTTGTCCTTACAGTATCTTATCAGAGCTAATCAGTTCCTCATTCCAGTCTTAGGTACTCAGCTAGACATTTAAAGGTTCCCAAACTTTAGCAATTTACTATCCTATCCATCGCCTAGCAGCCAGTCTGGACCACATACAGCAAGAGAACTCTTGTTTCTGTGAATGATATAATGATCTGTTTCTGTACATAACTCTTTATTCTGGTAATGATATGATTTGTGTTAATTTGAGCCATGAGTTTCATATCTTTCTATGACACTAAAACGAATTTGGTCTTGAACACATAAAACATACTGAACACTTACCAAGTCAAATCTAGGAGGATTCACATAAAATACTTTTACCTTATCGTTTATGATGTGACAATCATGGAGAATCATTTCCTTTTCTTGTTGTATTATTTGTTGTATAGAAAGTGATTATGTGAGCTACAGCATGAATCAAACAGATTGTGAATTGTGATAAACTTAAATATAGAAAAGTTGCCAAAAATTGTTTATAGTATTATTAGTACTAAGATGTTAAGCATCACGGTAACAGTGTAATGTCTGGATCTCTGGTGTTACAGTGAGAATGTATTTACACTGAATCGTCTGATGATCTGATTCATGAACTGATGTCATGAGAAAGGATGTATTTATGTGTAGTACTGTGAAGAAGAAGAAAGGATGTATTTATGTGTAGTACTGTGAAGAAGAAGAAAGGATGTATTTATGTCTAGTTCTGTGAAGCTGTGATGACATCTGTGACATTATGATTTCCGTGTTGACTCAAAGCTTGCAGTGCTGTCATGCTAGTGGCATTAGTGTATAGAGGTCACAGGTGTATTGCACAAAGATAGTGGTCTTCTCTGTCATGATACAGACAGATTACAAGCTTCACACGCGATATGAAAACACAAGAGGACAAACTGTGTGAATTGAGATGAGAGAATGGAGGGATGGAAAGAGAAATACGTACATAGTAGAGAGACAGATAGAGAGGTATATGGAGGAGGGGGAGAGAGGAGGAGCGATGGTGTGTGTGTGTGTGTGTGTGTGTGTGTGTGTGTGTGTGTGTGTGTGTGTGTGTGTGTGTGTGTGTGTGTGTGTGTGCGTGTGTGTGACCTGCCAGTACCGACATGAATCCTGCTGCTTCTACGTGTTCTGATCACCAGCCGTCATTCTGAGTCCGTTGCTCAGATGGAAACGACCATGTCTCTACGCTGTTACTGTGTAAAATGAGCTCCTCTTCAACACTGTCTGTATCAGCCTCCGCCCACCACTTGGGGGCAGTGTTTGCTTTTGCCTTTTTCTCTTTGCCTGTGTGAGTTGAAGGGGATGTACTTGTACAAAGTGAGAGGATATTGAAGACTTTTTAATAGGAATGCCTCGTGGATTTTTTTTATTGGGAGGGTCGGGAGTGCTTTTAGGGTTATACGGTTGTACGTGCTACAATAATTTACATTTTGACACACATTCCATTGTGACGATGGCAAGTGGTCCATTTTGATCTGCAGAGTCCGATGATGTGATTAGGAAATTAATCTCAGAGAGGTCGCTGATCGGTTACGGTGACTGGGATGGTGGGAGTGTTTCCTGGCCCTACCGACCTCACGAGAACCATCTGCCCTAATTCTCTTCCAACTGGGCTAAATGTCCTAACTTGACCTTCGACCACCGGCCAGATATACAAACTGTCACCTGAGCTTAAAAGTGTCTCTCTTGGTCAGGAAATTTCCCTTGACCTAAAACATTCATATTTGACTAAGAGTAAGGCATATAGAGTAAGTGGCCATGCTGCTCCTAGTCTTAATGTTGGTAGTTGTGGCTGTGATAACTAAGCCTCCTGGACGAGGTACGGTCCAGTTGTAGTCTGGGTTTGTTCGCTTTGCATTTAAGATCCAGTCGAGGCAAGGTTGCATCTGCGGAGGACAGTTTCGGAGTAGGCGGGCTCTAGATAATCCTCCGCCAATTGCTTTGCATTTTACTGCTCTAAGGCGACAGCCTGGAGCCAATCGCTTTGTATTTTACTCTAGACAGGATCGGAATCTGATAGTGAATGGAAACCAGGTTTTCCCCGTGGAGAGCCTGTGATGTGAGATCAGTCTAGTCTAACCCTAACCCTAACCCTAACCCTAACCCTAACCCTAACCCTAACCCTAACCCTGTGCTCAGTTAACCTAACTCTAATCTAACCCTAATCCAAACCCTAACCCAAACCATAACCTTTTAGGACCCATGTCTGATCTAACCCTAACCTAACTCTAACCTAACCCTAACCTAACCCAAACCATAACCTTTTTGGACCCATGTCTGACCTAACCCTAACGTAACTCTAACTAACGTACACAAACCATAATCTTTTTGGACCCATGTCTGACCTAACCCTAACCTAACTCTAACGTAACCTAACACAAACCATAACCTTTTTGGACCCATGTCTGACCTAACCCTAACCTAACTCTAACCTAACCCTAACCCAAACCATAACCTTTTTGGACCCATGTCTGACCTAACCCTAACCTAACTCTAACCTAACCTAACCCAAACCATAACCTTTTTGGACCCATGTCTGACCTAACCCTAACTAACTCTAACCCTCAGCTGCTCTAGATCTGCCTGCTATTTATTGCCATGGTGTACAAATGATGTCTCTTGATTGATGTATAGTTTATGGACATGGTTGAACCTCGTTCTTGAAGAAGACCTGTGATATTTGTGACTGTGTTTTTGTATTTGTGTTCATGTAGTGTTTCAGTGTTAATAGAGAATGACTGGACGAGCGTGTGAGAGCGTGCGTGTGAATGACTGGACGAGCGTGTGAGAGCGTGCGTGTGAATGACTGGACGGACGTGTGAGAGCGTGCGTGTGAATGACTGGACGAGCGTGTGAGAGCGTGCGTGTGAATGACTGGACGAACGTGTGAGAGCGTGCGTGTGTATGACTGGACGAACGTGTGAGAGCGTGCGTGTGCGTGTACACATGCATGTGTAATTTACGTGTCTGTGCATGTACGTGTGTATGAATGTGTGTTTGTGTGTGTGCCTGTGCCTATATCCATGTGCAATGATGACTTTTCATGCAGGTAAATGTAAATGTAAAAATATATACTGTATCCAATATCTGAAATTGGTGTACAATGTGACTGAACACACATTCTGTGGTATGTACCCATACTGTGACATTACGTGTTTTCTGGTGTCTCTAAACTATGTCTTAACGATGTGTGTAAATCTGACTGTAAAATAAAATAAAACACGTGGCGAGTTATTTATTAGAAAATATTATTTATTTACATATTTTCCACCATATCAATGTTGACTAGACTACTTCAAATGATAAAGGGCTTTCATCACAGCATAATGCTTTTACAGAAGGTTCATTCATGAAGGTCTCTAGTGAGACCAGTAGCTTGTACAGGACAACACTTTAGCACTATTAAAGACATTTATATTACATTTTTCAGAGTGCACTAGATAATTACACTGAATTATTCACAAACCATGAAGACTCAATGTACCTGTACGCTTTTTGTACTTGTACAGTAAACATGACGTGACAATAGTGTCACCGACCAGGAAAGTGACACAGATACCAAATACCATTCAAGTCGTTGGATTTAGAGCAATATATCACAAATAACACACAATGGTCCACATAAATACAGTACAGAGATACATTCATCTTAAAAAAGAAGAAGAAAAAAATGCCATTGCAAGTAGTGTATGACAAACAACATGATTTTTGACACCTTTGAGAAGGGATTCTCTCCCTCGGCAGGAAGCACCCTCATCCTCTAGGGGGCTCCACCCCCCCATCCCCTTGATGTGAGCAGGTAGAGGGAGTGCCTGTTGCCTCACAGCCACACTGCTGAACAAATATTAGCGATGATGAGAATGAACCAACAACAGAAAAGTGATATTCAGGCCCCCTGAAAACACACACACACACACACACACACACACAAACACACACACACGCACATGCACAGCGCACGTCAAAAGAACCCTGATCAAAGGCGAAATGTCCCTCAAAACCGAGCAAACGCTGACACAAGCAAGTGTGTGGCCTGAGATTACTAAACACTAGCAACTCACTTTCCCTCCAAAACGAAATGCTTTACTGCACATACATCACTGAGCACTGGACCTGAACCAGACCGGGTCCCTCCGGGTCCAGCCCACTTCCTGCTCCTCAGCCAGATAGATGGATGGACCGGGGTGACCGAGGCAGTGATCGGGGTGACCGGGGCAGTGATCGGGGTGACCGGGGCAGTGATCAGGGTGACTGGGCCAGTGATCGGGGTGACCGGGGCAGTGAGCAGGGTGACTGGGGCAGTGATCGGGGTGACCGGGCCAGTGAGCAGGGTGACCGGGGCAGTGATCGGGGTGACTGGGCCAGTGGGCAGGATGACCTAACAGTGATCGGGGTGACTGGGGCAGTGATCGGGGTGACTGGGGCAGTGATCGGGGTGACCGGGCCAGTGGTCGGGGTGACCTAACAGTGATCGGGGTGACTGGGGCAGTGATCGGGGTGACTGGGGCAGTGATCGGGGTGACCTAACAGTGATCGGGGTGACCGGGCCAGTGGGCAGGGTGACTGGGGCAGTGGTCGGGGTGACTGGGGCAGTGGGCAGGGTGACCGGGCCAGTGACCGGGGTGACCGGGCCAGTGATCGGGGTGACTGGGGCAGTGATCGGGGTGACCGGGCCAGTGTTCGGGTGACCGGGCAAGTGATCGGGGTGACCGGGCCAGTGGGCAGGGTGACTGGGGCAGTGATCGGGGTGACCGGGCCAGTGATCAGGGTGACCGGGCCAGTGGGCAGGGTGACTGGGGCAGTGATCAGGGTGACTGGGCCAGTGGGCAGGGTGACTGGGCCAGTGGGCAGGGTGACCGGGGCAGTGATCGGGGTGACCGGGCCAGTGAGCAGGGTGACTGGGGCAGTGATCGGGGTGACTGGGCCAGTGGGCAGGGTGACTGGGGCAGTGATCGGGGTGACCGGGCCAGTGGGCAGGGTGACTGGGCCAGTGATCGGGGTGACTGGGCCAGTGAGCAGGGTGACTGGGGCAGTGATCGGGTAGACCGGGGCAGTGATCGGGGTGACTGGGCCAGTGAGCAGGGTGACTGGGGCAGTGATCGGGGTGACCGGGCCAGTGGGCAGGGTGACTGGGCCAGTGATCGGGGTGACCGGGCCAGTGATCGGGGTGACTGGGGCAGTGATCGGGGTGACTGGGGCAGTGATCGGGGTGACCGGGCCAGTGATCGGGGTGACTGGGGCAGTGATCAGGGTGACTGGGGCAGTGATCGGGGTGACCGGGCCAGTGATCGGGGTGACTGGGGCAGTGATCGGGGTGACTGGGGCAGTGATCGGGGTGACTGGGGCAGTGATCGGGGTGACTGGGGCAGTGATCGGGGTGACTGGGGCAGTGATCAGGGTGACCGGGGCAGTGATCGGGGTGACCGGGGCAGTGATCGGGGTGACCGGGCCGGTGGTCGGGGTGACCGGGGCAGTGATCGGGGTGACCGGGGCAGTGATCGGGGTGACCGGGCCAGTGATCGGGGTGACCGGGGCAGTGGTCGGGGTGACCGGGGCAGTGATCGGGGTGACCGGGGCAGTGGTCGGGGTGACCGGGCCAGTGATCGGGGTGACCGGGGCAGTGATCGGGGTGACCGGGGCAGTGATCGGGGTGACCGGGCCGGTGGTCGGGGTGACCGGGGCAGTGATCGGGGTGACCGGGGCAGTGATCGGGGTGACCGGGCCAGTGATCGGGGTGACCGGGGCAGTGGTCGGGGTGACCGGGGCAGTGATCGGGGTGACCGGGGCAGTGGTCGGGGTGACCGGGCCAGTGCTCAGGGTGACCGGGCCAGTGGTCGGGGTGACCGGGGCAGTGATCGGGGTGACAGAGGCAGTGATCGGGGTGACCGGGGCAGTGCTCAGGGTGACCGGGGCAGTGACCGGGGTGACCGGGGCAGTGGTCGGGGTGACCGGGGCAGTGATCGGGGTGACCGGGCCAGTGATCGGGGTGACCGGGGCAGTGATCCAGCACTGTTTAGAACACAGCTCAATAAGCTGTCTGATTGGTGTAGCCTGGCCACGCCCAGTCATGCCCTGCTGAGTGAGCAGTCGTGGTGTCAGGGGGGGGGTGGGGGGGGGGGGGTGATATGGGACTACCCCCCCCCCCCCAGACGTCCTGCCTGGGTTGTTCACACGGAGGAGGCGGGTCCCGGGGGGGAGGGTCCGGGGGGAGGGTCCAGGGGGGAGGGTCCGGGGGGGAAGGGTCCGGGGGGAGGGTCCAGGGGGGAGGGTCCGGGGGGGAGGGTCCGGGGGGGAGGGTCTGGGGGGGAAGGGTCCGGGTTGTTCACACGGAGGAAGAGGGTCCCGGGGGGAGGGTCCCGGGGGGGAGGGTCCGGGTTGTTCACACGGAGGAAGAGGGTCCCGGGGGGAGGGTCCCGGGGGGGAGGGTCCCGGGGGGGAGGGTCCCGGGGGGGGGAGGGTCCGGGTTGTTCACACGGAGGAGGCGGGTCCCGGGGGGGAGGGTCCGGGTTGTTCACACGGAGGAAGAGGGTCCCGGGGGGAGGGTCCCGGGGGGGAGGGTCCGGGTTGTTCACACGGAGGAGGCGGGTCCCGGGGGGGAGGGTCCCGGGGGGGAGGGTCCGGGTTGTTCACACGGAGGAAGAGGGTCCCGGGGGGAGGGTCCCGGGGGGGAGGGTCCCGGGGGGGAGGGTCCCGGGGGGGGGAGGGTCCGGGTTGTTCACACGGAGGAGGCGGGTCCCGGGGGGGAGGGTCCCGGGGGGGAGGGTCCGGGTTGTTCACACGGAGGAAGAGGGTCCCGGGGGGAGGGTCCCGGGGGGGAGGGTCCCGGGGGGGAGGGTCCCGGGGGGGGGAGGGTCCGGGTTGTTCACACGGAGGAGGCGGGTCCCGGGGGGGAGGGTCCCGGGGGGAGGGTCCCGGGGGGGAGGGTCCGGGTTGTTCACACGGAGGAGGCGGGTCCCGGGGGGGAGGGTCCCGGGGGGGAGGGTCTGGGGGGGGAGGGTCCCGGGGGGGAGGGTCCGGGGGGGAAGGGTCCGGCTTGTTCACACGGAGGAGGCGGGTCCCGGGGGGGAGGGTCCCGGGGGGGAGGGTCCCGGGGGGGAGGGTCCGGCGCGCTCCAGGGCCATGATCTGGATCACGGTGCCGCGACGCCTGGCGGCGCTGAGGTGGGTCTGAGAGTGACACCGCCACAACCTCCTCCTCAGCTCCGACTGGACCTGGACGCACGGGACAGAGGGACAGGGACACGCACGGGACAGAAGACCACCAGGGACACGCACGGGACAGAGGGACAGGGACACGCACGGGACAGAGGGACAGGGACACGCACGGGACAGAGGGACAGGGACACGCACGGGACAGAATCAGAATCAGAACTCGTTTATTGCCGTGCAGTTTTTCAACATACTAGGAATTTGCTTTCAGTCGTGGTGCAGAACATTGAGACAACATTGGACAGCGTGCAGGACGAGACAGGACAGAGCAAAGACAGGACAGACAGACAGGACAGAGCAAAGACAGGACAGGGTAAAGACAGGACAGACAGACAGGACAGAGCAAAGACAGGACAGTGCAAAGACAGGACAGAGCAAAGACAGGACAGAGCAAAGACAGGACAGTGCAAAGACAGGACAGTGCAAAGACAGGACAGAGCAAAGACAGGAAAGAGCAAAGACAGGACAGAGCAAAGACAGGACAGAGCAAAGACAGGACAGTGCAAAGACAGGACAGTTTCAAGACAGGACAGTGCAAAGGGCCAAAAAGTATAAAAAGCTAGTGCAAATAAAAAGGATAAGATAAAGAAAAGAATACACAAAACAAGCAGGGACAAGCATGGACAAGCAGGGACAAGCAGGGACAAGCAGGGACAAGCAGGGACAAGAAGGGATAAGCATGGACAAGCAGGGACAAGCAGGGACAAGCAGGGACAAGCAGGGACAAGCAGGGACAAGCATGGGCCGAGTTCCAGACTCACCTAACCTACAGTATTTAATGAGCCACAACACAAATTCACAACAACCTATGAATGCTGCTGAATGACACTCACCTCTCCATTCATAAAACAGTAGAGCAGTGCCACCACAAAGCCCTGCAATGGGACAGATGACCATTTTTACTACAGGAAATGGTGGCAGTAACTGTCCTGTACCCCTTCAAAGCTGCTTATCATGGGGACAGTTATACGAGCCTTCAGAGACGAGCCGGCCGTTCAGGCCCAGCAC
The DNA here is from genome assembly GCF_949987555.1 of Borostomias antarcticus. NCBI lineage: Eukaryota > Metazoa > Chordata > Actinopteri > Stomiiformes > Stomiidae > Borostomias > Borostomias antarcticus. The sequence goes on from NC_140245.1 coordinate 370,951, forward strand.
CTCTCTTCACCTAAACATTAACTGTGTCTTTAATCTTCTTCAGCAGTCTGTGCTATCCAGGGGCCAGCTCTATGCAGGGCCCAGCTCTATGCAGGGGCCAGCTCTATGCAGGGGCCAGCTCTATCCAGGGCCCAGCTCTATGCAGGGGCCAGCTCTATCCAGGGCCCAGCTCTATGCAGGGGCTAGCTCTATCCAGGGGCCAGCTCTATCCAGGGGCCAGCTCTATGCAGGGGCCAGCTCTATGCAGGGGCCAGCTCTATGCAGGGGCCAGCTCTATGCAGGGCCCAGCTCTATCCAGGGGCCAGCTCTATCCAGGGGCCAGCTATATCCAGGGGCCAGCTCTATCCAGGGGCCAGCTATATCCAGGGGCCAGCTCTATCCAGGGGCCAGCTATATACAGGGTCCAGCTATATACAGGGCCCAGCTATAGGGTCCAGCTCTGGTCAGGGCCCAGCTATAGGGCCCAGCTATAGGGTCCAGCTCTGGTCAGGACCCAGCTATAGGGCCCAGCTCTGGTCAGGGCCCAGCTATAGGGTCCAGCTCTGGTCAGGGCCCAGCTATAGGGCCCAGCTATAGGGTCCAGCTCTGGTCAGGGCCCAGCTATAGGGTCCAGCTCTGGTCAGGGCCCATCCCTACCTGAAAGGATCCCAGGCCCAGCTCGATGTAGAGTCTGGCGGCCATGCCTGTGGTCTCGGGCAGGAAGGCGAACACCGTGTAGTGCATCCCAAACAGAGGGATGAGGAAGAGGGTGGACCTGGCCAGTCTCCTGGGGGACAGAGGGACGAGAGGAGGGATGAGGAAGAGGGTGGACCTGGCCAGTCTCCTGGGGGACAGAGGGACGAGAGGAGGGATGAGGAAGAGGGTGGACCTGGCCAGTCTCCTGGGGGACAGAGGGACGAGAGGAGGGATGAGGAAGAGGGTGGACCTGGCCAGTCTCCTGGGGGACAGAGGGACGAGAGGAGGGATGAGGAAGAGGGTGGACCTGGCCAGTCTCCTGGGGGACAGAGGGGAGAGAGGAGGGATGAGGAAGAGGGTGGACCTGGCCAGTCTCCTGGGGGACAGAGGGACGAGAGGAGGGATGAGGAAGAGGGTGGACCTGGCCAGTCTCCTGGGGGACAGAGGGACGAGAGGAGGGATGAGGAAGAGGGTGGACCTGGCCAGTCTCCTGGGGGACAGAGGGGAGAGAGGAGGGATGAGGAAGAGGGTGGACCTGGCCAGTCTCCTGGGGGACAGAGGGACGAGAGGAGGGATGAGGAAGAGGGTGGACCTGGCCAGTCTCCTGGGGGACAGAGGGACGAGAGGAGGGATGAGGAAGAGGGTGAACCTGGGGAAGACAGGAAGATAGGGGGCAGGGAGAGGAAGAAAGAGACGGAAAGATAGATGAAGGAAGAAGAGAGAAAGAGAGAGAGAGAGAGAGAGAGAGAGAGAGAGAGAGAGAGGTTCAGACTGATGATCTCAGGCACATCTCAACCTTTCCAAAGAGGGCAGTGTTTTATTAACCACGAGACTCCGAAGCGTTCTGTAACACAAGCCCATAACAGCGCCGTGTTCCTCTGACCAGACATCTCATCTGACACGACTGCGCCAGGCCGGCTGCAGCCTCCAGCACGCGCTCCAGAACTCCCACGCCCATAATTACATGTGACTCCTCTCAGAACCCATTACCCCCAGGCCAGGCCTCCCCAGGCTATTCTTAACGACAGATTTCTGCTAATTGCTTCTTCCTCAATCAGCACCCCAGCGTCTTGCCATGATTATACCCATGGCTGCGAGGCAGAGTGGATGTGATCTGATGTGCCTGTGTAGAGAGCTATTTTTGGGATCAAAGTTGGCCTCCTACAGTTTAACAGGTCGCAGAGAGAACAGTAATTCTTCCCCAAAGCCACGATGAGTTCCTGGGTATCGTCATGATGTCTATCGGCTTTGGTAAATGGTAAATGGACTGCACTTATATAGCGCTTTTCCACCTTAGCGGCACTCAAAGCGCTTTACAATGGCCTCTCATTCACACATTCACACACACATTCACACACCAATGGCGGTAGCTGCCATGCAAGGTGCTAACCTGCTCATTGGGAGCAATTTGTAGTTAGGTGTCTTGCTCAAGGACACTTCGACATGTGGACAGTCAGAGCTGGGATTCGAACCGCTGACCCTTCGATCAAACCTGCCTCACGCTAAGGAACCAGGAGATAGGCTCCTGCCCTATGGGCCACTAGGCTCCAGAACCATTGGTTCTCAAAAGGTTTACTTACTTACTTTACTTATCGGCTTTAGAAGAGACAAGTCCCGCGCTCCCGGTCAACTCATTCTGCGCACGCTTTGTCTGTAGGGAAGAACCTGATTTCTCCAAATAAAATGTGGCATATTTCAGTTCTCCAAAGTGCAACTGGGAAATTGTCTGGTTTTGATTACATTCCTCTGTGGTCACGCCTGGAAATGAGAGTGACCTGGATCCCCCAGAGGAAGATGAAAGGTGAGAAAAGATTTAATAAAACCAAAACTGTGGAACCACAGCCACTGTTACATTATCATACAATATTCAAGCCTTCGCTGTCTTTCTGTTTACTTTCAAGTGCTCCTAGTCCATGAATGGAAAGAAAGCTCAGCTATTTGATGAAATATTAAACACCGTTCGTGTTCGGAATCAGAACCTGTTAAATTGCCAGGTCGTGTTCTAGGAATTTGTTGGGGAATGGGGAAACAGCATGGTCCAAAAACCTTGCGTTAGTTTCAATCACGCTTCAATCATCTTTACTCAATCATTCATAAATCATGTTGTCATGTTTTCTCAACAAGAACTGAATGATTTGATACACAGCAAGCAGCATTTGAGAAGGAGGGTTAGGGTTACACCGTGTCCTAACTGCTTGCGACGCGAGCAACAGAACGCGTCATCGCATGCTTGCTGTCCTAACTGAAACCGTTAAATGTCCTGTTCTGTTACGTCATTTGTCTATATTCCCAACTGAAGACAGTTAAAGAAGGAACGCCTGTCAACGCGAGCGACAGGAGGAGAATAGGAACAGGGCGAGCGTCAAAAGGGCAGTTAAAACGTGGCGCCGCTTCGTGCTGCGTCGCTCGCGTCCAGTTAGAACATAACAATAGAAAACAACATAACAATAGAAAACAAAGCAATGGAACGCATTTTGTCGCCGACGCCCGCTCGCGTCGCGTGTAGTTAGGACACGGTGTTAGGGTTAGGACACGGTGTTAGGGTTAGGACACGGTGTTAGGGTTAGGACACGGTGTTAGGGTTAGGACACGGTGTTAGGGTTAGGACACGGTGTTAGGGTTAACCCAGTCAGTACATCCACAGCACCTCTAGGAGACTCACATGAAGGCCCCAGCCTCACTCCCTCCTATGACTGGAGACTGGAGCTTCTGGATCAGGATCCGGATCACGTTGATGAAGATGACGATGTTTACCTAGCAGAGCACATACGAGTGAGAACCAATGACCTTGAGGCGTGGTAAAGCCAACTGCTCTACATAGATAAACACGCCAGGCGTCTATGAATAAAACCTAGGAGCTGATGAGGCTGGAGCTTGGTTTCCTGTTTGTGATTCCTCACCAGTAACGAGGTTGTGATTGGTCCTTTGATTATCCACCAAACGCCAATGTTGTCGGTGTCGTCCCAGCAGCTAGAGAAGCAGTCGTTTAGTCATAAGAAAGGCTTTTGTCATCTGTGTTGATCATTCACTGCTAATATCCAACATGCAGCAGACATAGCTCTATAGATGTGGTTAGGGTTAGTATGTGATAGATGTGGTCAAGGTTAGTATGTGATAGATGTGGTCAGGGTTAGTATGTGATAGATGTGGTCAGGGTTAGTATGTGATAGATGTGGTCAGGGTTAGTATGTGATAGATGTGGTCAGGGATGTGGTCAGGGTTAGTATGTGATAGATGTGGTCAGGGTTAGTATGTGATAGATGTGGTCAGGGTTAGTATGTGATAGATGTGGTTAGGGTTAGTATGTGATAGATGTGGTCAGGGTTAGTATGTGATAGATGTGGTCAGGGATGTGGTCAGGGATGTGGTCAGGGTTAGTATGTGATAGATGTGGTTAGGGTTAGTATGTGATAGATGTGGTCAGGGATGTGGTTAGGGTTAGTATGTGATAGATGTGGTCAGGGTTAGTATGTGATAGATGTGGTCAGGGTTAGTATGTGATAGATGTGGTCAGGGATGTGGTTAGGGTTAGTATGTGATAGATGTGGTCAGGGATGTGGTTAGGGTTAGTATGTGATAGATGTGGTCAGGGTTAGTATGTGATAGATGTGGTCAGGGTTAGTATGTGATAGATGTGGTTAGGGTTAGTATGTGATAGATGTGGTCAGGGATGTGGTTAGGGTTAGTATGTGATAGATGTGGTCAGGGATGTGGTCAGGGTTAGTATGTGATAGATGTGGTCAGGGATGTGGTTAGGGTTAGTATGTGATAGATGTGGTCAGGGTTAGTATGTGATAGATGTGGTCAGGGATGTGGTCAGGGATGTGGTCAGGGATGTGGTCAGGGATGTGGTCAGGGTTAGTATGTGATAGATGTGGTCAGGGATGTGGTCAGGGATGTGGTCAGGGATGTGGTCAGGGATGTGGTCAGGGTTAGTATGTGATAGATGTGGTCAGGGTAGGGTGTGTGTGATAGATGTGCGACATAGAGTACTTAGCTAGAAGCAGACATGTATAGAAGTGTGTGTGTGTGTGTGTGTGTGTGTGTGTGTGTGTGTGAGTGTGTGTGTGTGTGTGTGTGTGTGTGTGTGTGTGTGTGTGTGTGAGTGAGTGTGTGTGTGTGTGTGTGTGTGTTGTGTAATGATGGTCTCATACCCGTGGTTATCATAGTAGTATCTGGCCAACACCCACACTACCAGCACTGCTGATGGGACACCTAGCATGAACAACCAAAGATTAACCGAGTCATCATGAATGTGCGTTTACCAGACCACAGATGAGACAGGTTACCAGACCACAGATGACACAGGTTACCAGACCACAGATGAGACAGTTTACCAGACCACAGATGAGACAGTTTACCAGACCACAGATGAGACAGTTAACCAGACCACAGATGAGACAGTTTACCAGACCACAGATGAGACAGGTTACCAGACCACAGATGAGACAGTTTACCAGACCACAGATGAGACAGGTTACCAGACCACAGATGAGACAGTTTACCAGACCACAGATGAGACAGGTTACCAGACCACAGATGAGACAGTTTACCAGACCACAACAGTAAGACAGGTTACCAGACCACAGATGAGACAGTTTACCAGACCACAACAGTAAGACAGGTTACCAGACCACAGATGAGACAGTTTACCAGACCACAGATGAGACAGTTTACCAGACCACAGATGAGACAGGTTACCAGACCACAACAGTAAGACAGGTTACCAGACCACAACAGTAAGACAGGTTACCAGACCACAACAGTAAGACAGGTTACCAGACCACAACAGTAAGACAGGTTACCAGACCACAGCCATAAGGCTTTTTTAAAACACACCCTAGAGGTTGTGTTTGTGTTCCCTGCATTCAAGACAACCCCCTCTTACTCATGATAACCAACCACTGTCCTGTGTCCACTCACCCCAGCCAATCAGGATGTACCACCAGAAGTACTTCCTCTGAGACACGAAGCTGAGCGCCAGCAGCGTTTGCAGGTACATTCCCTCCACCAACAGCCAGAAGTAGTTCGCTAGGATACTGAACTGGAAGAACGCCACCACAGACTTGCATGCTGCCTGTACAACACAACACAGAGAGACAGCAACACTTTAGAGAGGGCCCCAGACCAGAGAGACCCCAGACTAGAGAGACCCCAGACAAGAGAGACCCCACACTAGAGAGGGCCCAGAGAAGAGAGACCCAACACTAGAGAGGGCCCAGACCAGAGAGACCCCAGACTAGAGAGACCCCAGACAAGAGAGACCCCACACTAGAGAGGGCCCAGAGAAGAGAGACCCAACACTAGAGAGGCCCAAGACAAGAGAGACTCCACACTAGAGAGGGCCCAGAGAAGAGAGACCCCACACTAGAGAGGGTCCAGACTAGAGAGGGCCCAGAGAAGAGAGACCCCACACTAGAGAGGGTCCAGACTAGAGAGGCCCCAGACCAGAGAGACCCCAGACAAGAGAGACCCCAGACAAGAGAGACCCCAGACAAGAGAGGCCCCAGACTAGAGAGACCCCAGGCAAGAGAGGCCCCAGACTAGAGAGGGCCCAGAGAAGAGAGACCCCACACTAGAGAGGCCCCAGACTAGAGAGGGCCCAGAGAAGAGAGACCCCACACTAGAGAGACCCCACACTAGAGAGACCCCACACTAGAGAGACCCCAGACAAGAGAGACCCCACACTAGAGAGGGCCCAGAGAAGAGAGGCCCCAGACTGGAGAGACCCCACACTAGAGAGGCCCCAGACTAGAGAGACCCCACACTAGAGAAGGCCCCAGACTGGAGAGACCCCACACTAGAGAGGGCCCCAGATAAGAGACGCCCCAGACTAGAGAGGGCCCCAAACTGGAGAGACCCCACACTAGAGAGACCCCACACTAGAGAGGCCCTAGACAAGAGACGCCCCAGACAAGAGAGACCCCACACTAGAGAAGGCCCCACACTAGAGAGGCCCCACTCTCGAGAGGGCCCCAGACAGGTTCAGGGATGAGTATTACTGTATGTGTCATAGTTAAAGAAAGGCTTGGCTGAGCGAAGTAGTGCTGGCCAGTCTTAAAAGGAATCACTGTATTCTGATGCAAGTCCACAACACAGCCATGCAATACAGAGCAAAACATCAATAAATCAACATAATGTATGTAGCCATGGACCTATTTATTCACGAATTCCCTGTATATTTGTGAGATGCTTCATCTCTTGAAACAAGGTCTTATTAAGCTATTTTTAGTCAAGGGCGCTGGTAAACAGGTCAGTCTCTCTCGAGGTCGTCCTCCAGCTGTGTTTCCTCCATGCGGCTGGCTAGCTTGGCTCCTACGTCTCTCTTTACTACGTACATCCACGTACGTTAGCGTGAGACTGGCTAGCTTGGCTCCTACGTCTCTCTTTACTACGTACATCCACGTACGTTAGCGTGAGACTGGCTAGCTTGGCTCCTACGTCTCTCTTTACTACGTACATCCACGTACGTTAGCGTGAGACGCCCTCATGATCGAAGCCTGTGTGTCTCCCACAGCACCGGTTTGCTGGTGTCTCCTGGTGTCTCTGACCTGTGACCAGCCAGCCTCGTTCCCCTGGCTGATATCTCCTCACGCACCCTGGGTGACCCCCCATACAGAAGCTCGTAGGTGGACTCACAGTCAGTCTCTAGCTCGTAGGTAGACTCAGTCAGTCTCTAGCTTGTAGGTGGACTCAGTCAGTCTCTAGCTCGTAGGTGGACTCACAGTCAGTCTCTAGCTCGTAGGTAGACTCAGTCAGTCTCTAGCTCGTAGGTAGACTCAGTCAGTCTCTAGCTCGTAGGTAGACTCAGTCAGTCTCTAGCTCGTAGGTAGACTCAGTCAGTCTCTAGCTCGTAGGGAGACTCAGTCAGTCTCTAGCTCGTAGGTGGACTCAGTCAGTCTCTAGCTCGTAGGTGGACTCACAGTCAGTCTCTAGCTCGTAGGTGGACTCAGTCAGTCTCTAGCTCGTAGGTAGACTCAGTCAGTCTCTAGCTCGTAGGTAGACTCAGTCAGTCTCTAGCTCGTAGGTGGACTCAGTCAGTCTCTAGCTCGTAGGTAGACTCAGTCAGTCTCTAGCTCGTAGGTAGACTCAGTCAGTCTCTAGCTCGTAGGTAGACTCAGTCAGTCTCTAGCTCGTAGGGAGACTCAGTCAGTCTCTAGCTCGTAGGTAGACTCAGTCAGTCTCTAGCTCGTAGGTAGACTCAGTCAGTCTCTAGCTCGTAGGTGGACTCAGTCAGTCTCTTGTTGCTAACATGCTCATTCTGGTGGTAGCCATCCAGGGGCAGGTCAGTGCTCGATGTGGACAGGAAGAATAATTCCAAAAATAATTTGAATGCCAAAATGTATCATGAACCTCTGGAGCTAACTCCCTCTGCTTCTCTCTCTATTGCATTTGATGTTATTGTTTAGTTTAACAGGGACAGCGCATAATTAAGTGATATATAATATCACTTTACTCTGCATTCATACATTCATTATGTCATTATAAACACGCACGCACGCATGCACGCACGTGCGTGCACACACACACACACACACACACACACACACACACACACACACACACACACACACACAAATTGAGATTCCAAGAAAGACAGATAAGATTGAGGAACATGTCCTGGGCTGGGTTTGTCATCCTACAGACAGTATTGTGAATCCCTCTATGCTCTTTGTTATAAAATGACGCCTTATCTTTCAAAACAAATCAATATAAATCCCCCAGCGTCCTCTGCTCAAAGCGCACCGTACTCTCCAGCTCCTGAATCAGTATTTCAAATATAATTCATGTTTTCCCAAAGCGTCTTTTGTCCCACTGCAAGGAAGATTATTATATATATTATATAATTATATATATTATGGAATATGTAGAGGTGGGTCGTATGCCCACCTCCCTTGTTCTCTGTAAAGCGCATTGTGTTGCCTCTGGGTATGAAATGCGCTATACAAATAAAGCTTTGATTGATTGATTGATTGATTGATTGATTGATTGATATTCAAAGCCCTAAAACATGTTGTGTTAGAGAGGTGATGACTCAAAACATGTTAGCTTCCCATATCTAGATATTATTACGTGATGTTTCTTGCACCACCATCACACAAAAAAGCATAATTAACCTTTTCCCAAAGATCAGAAAAACTACAATTTGGCCAAGTCAGTCGTCTCCCTGGCGACCAGGTAAACTGACCATGACGTCCGTTTAGAGGTGGTGAGGAAGACGGCGCCTCACCGTGGACAGGAAGCAGTGGTCGAGAAAGACGGCGCCTCACCGTGGACAGGAAGCAGTGGTCGAGCGTCTCGTCGGAGAAGAGCACGGCGTCCTTGATGAACACACCGCTGGCCCTCAGGATGAAGGAGGAGAACAGGTTGATGTGGATGTAGTTTCTGGTGCAGTGGAACTTCCTGTAGGGGACCGAAGGAACAGGAAGTGGTCACACACACACACACACACACACACACACACACACACACACACACACACACACACACAACCTAACCCTGGCCTGGAGAGGTCAACACTATGGGCTGAACAGGGGTCTCCCAGGTACTGACCAACCCAACCCGTAACACCTAACACGCTCCAGAAACGTTGATGATGCCCGAGGCGCGGGTTCACCTGAAGACGACGAGCACGGCCGTGGCGCTGAGCAGGGAGACCAGGGAGGTGGCGTAGCCCACGGTGTACAGCTGCCGGAACGAGGAGAAGTAGCTGGTCTGGGACCAGCAGAGAGAGGAGGGACAAACACACACACACATCCTGAAGAATACTACAGTAGCTGGTCTGGGACCAGCAGAGAGAGGAGGGACAAACGCACACACACATCCTGAAGAATGCTACAGTAGCTGGTCTGGGACCAGCAGAGAGAGGAGGGACAAACGCACACACACATCCTGAAGAATACTACAGTAGCTGGTCTGGGACCAGCAGAAAGAGGAGGGACAAACGCACACACACATCCTGAAGAATACTACAGTAGCTGGTCTGGGACCAGCAGAGATATTACTATGTTATTACCGTGCTGTAATGTAAAGTGGTACTGTAATATCTGCTACACATGCAACTCCACAACTAGCAGAAACATCTTCCACCTCTGATTCGGGCTCGTGGTCGTCACGGAAGACGCAGGCGTCCTGGTAGGGGGGGGACAGCTCGGCCCAGCCGTGCTCAGTACAGGATCGGGACACATAGCCTGTGGTGTTAGAGGTCAGAGGTCAGAGTCAGAGGTGTGAACACGTGTTAGAGGGCATCTGATCTGCTAATTGTTTTATAAAACCTGTTGTACGGAGGTTTGGACTTGTTTGTTTTTGTTGTCGGCTACTCCCCTCGCAAAACACTTTACAAAAGAAATACTACTTAAAGGACAATGATAAAATAGATGTTTTAGAAGCTGCATTCTCAGTGCCCCGTCCGCCGCCATTACATGGATATACTTGGCTAGCGCTGGATTTTAAATTTCTTCTACAGGCCTCCGAATTACACCAAAGTTATCTCGGTGAGTGAATCGTCTTATAATATGCTGTAAATAAGGTCCAGGTTGTCAAAAACGAGCATTGTCCTTTAACATGGCACACTAATTATACAGACCATTCATTCAAAATTTCTAAGATTTTTCTCAGCCTTGATAATGTATAGAGTCTCCAATGTGAATAAACATCCCAAACTCAGTTAAAATGAAATTATATCCACTTCATACAGCACTGACACACACACACCATGCGGTCAGCCGATGAAATGTGATCTCTGCCTTTGACCCATCCATGCTGTCCTTCCTCCAGGAGCAGCCAGGAGCAGTGGGCAGCCTCGTCAGTGGCGCTGTCAGGCCAAAATGTGTCCGGGGGACAAAATGTGTCCGGGTGACGTAATTGAGCTGGTTTATACAATTCAGTTGACTAAAGTGAGTAAAATGGCTGTATTTCTCTGCTAGCTATCTTGTTATTGATCTCAAATATTGGACGTTTCGAATGTATTTGTAATAAAATATGAAAATAAATCCTCGGACTAGCACGTCTTATTTAGCTAGCTAGTTTGAATATAACTGAATTTAAATACTACACTTATAAAGATAAAATTAGCTTGTTTGTTCAATCATGTTTTAACTAAGATATCTCTGAGAAAAATATTTTTTACAAGGAAAGATTTATTTATAGTGAACAGCGACCGCAGGAGCTCCATTAGCAACTCGGGAATGCGAGGAATGCGATCGCGTCATGCGTTTCCACAGCAACGATAAGCAATTACGTCACCCGGACACATTTTGTCCCCCGGACACATTTTGGCCTGACAGCGCCCGGGGACCGAGTCCAGGTGCTCAGGTCAGGTCCTGGTCAGGGACCAGGTGCTCAGGTCAGGTCAGGTCAGGGACCAGGTGGTCAGGTCAGGTCAGGTCAGGGACCAGGTGCTCAGGTCAGGGACCAGGTGGTCAGGTCAGGTCAGGTCAGGTCAGGGACCAGGTGGTCAGGTCAGGTCAGGTCAGGGACCAGGTGGTCAGGTCAGGTCAGGTCAGGTCAGGTCAGGTCAGGGACCAGGTGCTCAGGTCAGGTCAGGTCAGGTCAGGGACCAGGTGGTCAGGTCAGGTCAGGTCCTGGTCAGGGACCAGGTGCTCAGGTCAGGTCCTGGTCAGGGACCAGGTGGTCAGGTCAGGGGTCAGGTCCTGGTCAGGGACCAGGGGCCGGTTGCACAAAACACCTTAAGTTAATATTTCCCTTAAGTTCTGACTTAAGGTTTCCTTGAAATAAAATCTGTTGCACAAACACCCTTAAGTATTCCCCTTATGGTTTCCTTAAGATGTCCCTCAAGTATTTAAGGTTTTCAACTTATCTCGGTCTAAGACTTAAGGAGTCCCTTAAAGTCCGTTAAGGTGTTGCACAAAAGACCTTAGCAAGCAAAATAAGGGAAAAAACGTAAGGGACCTCTACCCCAACCTTAGCTAAGGCACATGGCTGCGTTTATGAACATAAACGATGGAAATCGCGTCCCAAGAAGAGTGTTCCGCGACAGGGAGAACCCACTAGACGCTCTTAGTGAGGAACAACTGATATTTAATTACAGATTTGATCGACAGTCCATTTTTGACTTGTCCGACCGCCTGGGCTTGGACCACCCAACCTTCCGAAGCTATGCGCTTCCAGCCCCGTTGCAATTGATGATTGCGCTCCGATTTTATGCGACGGGATCTTTTCAGTCGGTCCTCGCAGACATTATTCATGACCACCGTTCTACTGTGTGCCGTGTGGTTCACCGGGTATCAAACGCCCTTACCGGTCTGCTGGATGAGGTGGTCAACTTCCCATCTAAACGGGAGGAGGATGCGGTAGCGGCTTCCCGAAAGTGTGCAGGGTGATAGACGGGACGCACATCAAGATTCAAGCACCCACCCAGTACGAGGAGCAATTTATTAATCGGAAAAATCAACACTCCATCAACTTTCTCTTCCTCAGACCAGTTCGGCTTTCTCTTTTTCTCCTCAGACATGTTCCCCAGCGTCTCAGGACGTCCCAGTGTAGTGTTGTGACAGATAGCCGGTCACGTGCAAGCAAACCAATGGTCACCATGGAAACTACAATTTTACTGCTGTAAAATCTCTTTCCTTGTATGAAAATCCTTAACGTTTCCCCTTAGCTAAGGAAACCATGTAAGGGATTCTGTGCAACACCCTTAAGTAATCCCCTTAACTAAGGGGAAATTAACCCTTAAGGGTCATACTTAAGGGGAAAACTTAAAATGTTTTGTGCAACCGGCCCCAGGTGGTCAGGTCAGGTCCTGGTCAGGGACCAGGTGGTCAGGTCAGGTCCTGGTCAGGTCAGGGACCAGGTGCTCAGGTCAGGTCCTGGTCAGGGACCAGGTGCTCAGGTCAGGTCCTGGTCAGGGACCAGGTGCTCAGGTCAGGTTCTGGTCAGGGACCAGGTGGTCAGGTCAGGTCCTGGTCAGGGACCGGGTGGTCAGGTCAGGTCCTGGTCAGGTCCTGGTCAGGGACCGGGTGGTCAGGTCAGGGGTCAGGTCCTGGTCAGGGACCAGGTGCTCAGGTCAGGTCCTGGTCAGGTCAGGTCCTGGTCAGGGACCGGGTGGTCAGGTCAGGGGTCAGGTCCTGGTCAGGGACCAGGTGCTCAGGTCAGGTTCTGGTCAGGGACCAGGTGCTCAGGTCAGGTCCTGGTCAGGGACCAGGTGCTCAGGTCAGGTCCTGGTCAGGGACCAGGTGCTCAGGTCAGGTCCTGGTCAGGGACCAGGTTCTCAGGTCAGGTTCTGGTCAGGGACCAGGTGCTCAGGTCAGGTTCTGGTCAGGGACCAGGTGGTCAGGTCAGGGGTCAGGTCCTGGTCAGGGACCAGGTGCTCAGGTCAGGTCCTGGTCAGGGACCAGGTGCTCAGGTCAGGTCAGGTCAGGTCAGGTCCAGGTCAGGTCAGGTCAGGTCAGGTCAGGTCAGGTCAGGGACCGGACTGAAGAACCTCTGTTCTTCTGCGTGTTTTTCCTATTGGGTTCTTAAGGAGGAAACCCTTGCGAACACGGGGAGAACATGCAAACTCCACACAGAAAGACCCGGGAGAACTTCTTGTTTTGTGGAGCCAGAACTGCCCCACCATGCTGCGCGGGAGTGTTTTGGGGTTCTCAGTGCCTTGCTCAAGGGCACGTCGGCTGTAGGCTGCTAAATCACAGCTCTGTCTGTCCGACTACAGGTGTTTCTAAGTCACATTCTCCAACCGCGACTCAGTGACTGTGAAATTAATGGAAAGTGGAAGAGCCGTCTTTCGCTGAGTTGTGAATATGTTCCTGCCTTCAGCCTGTTTGCGTGAAGGAGCCGGTTGTAGTTGTCTGGAGGTCAAAGCACCTCAAACCTCGATAAACGCAGCGCCTGAAACCTTAACGAGCGTCTGCACCTTGCTGGCGTGGCGCCAGCCTTGTGAGAGGGGGCGGGGCCAGTGTGGCGTGGGCGCCGGCTGTGTGAGAGGGGGCGGGGCCAGTGTGGCGTGGGCGCTGGACGTGTGAGAGGGGGCGGGGCCAGTGTGGCGTGGGCGCTGGATGTGTGAGAGGGGGCGGGGCCAGTGTGGCGAGGGGCGCCGGCCGTGTGAGAGGGGGCGGGGCCAGTGTGGCGTGGGCGCTGGACGTGTGAGAGGGGGCGGGGCCAGTGTGGCGTGGGCGCTGGATGTGTGAGAGGGGGCGGGGCCAGTGTGGCGTGGGTGCCGGCCGTGTGAGAGGGGGCGGGGCCAGTGTGGCGTGGGCGCCGGCCGTGTGAGAGGGGGTGGGGCCAGTGTGGCGTGGGCGCCGGCTGTGTGAGAGGGGGCGGGGCCAGTGGGCGCAGGCTGTGTGAGAGGGGGCGGGGCCAGTTTGGCGTGGGCGCCGGATGTGTGAGAGGGGGCGGGGCCAGCTTGGTGTGGGCCGGATTAGTGACCCTTGGAGGGGAAGCACACGGTTATCACCACCTCCTCCTGGTCCAGCATGGCCGTCCACACACACATGCGCGCGCACACACACACGCTCACACACGCAAACACACATACACTGTGCGGTTTACTGCGCGTTCAGGGGAGCTCTGTCGTCTAAGAGCGTTGGGATTGGCTGTTGCCGAGAAGGGGGCTTAGGGGCAGGAACACACCGAGCAGGGTCCTCAGGTCTTTCTCACCTGGATTTCGGGGGAGGCGGTTGAAATGAGGAATTGGTGCGTTGGTTGCTATTCGTGTTCCCCCCTTGATTGTTTCCCCCCAATTGATCCCTGATGTGACTGTAATTGTGTTCCTTGTGTTTCTTGTGTTTTCCCAGTTCGAAATCTGCTTGTTTTCTAATTAAAGTAAAGAATTGGGAACTCGAATCTCGACGCCTCTTTCCAGCCCCCGTGTAAGGGACAAATTACACGACAATTTCGAACAATCCGGTGCGGCGGCAGACTTGCTGACCGGCGAGGTGAAAGAAAGGAGGACTCGACCCAGTTGTGGAGAACTGTTTGAGTAGGAAAGAAAATGAACCCATCGCACGTTTGGGAAGGGACTGTGATGTTAGGTTTCGGACAATGTTAAGCAGGAAAATACTATAAACCCACCGCATGTCTGGGGAGGCTTGTGCTAACGTTAGGACCCTGAACACTGTGTAGTCGGTTTAGCATGCCCGGAGCCAGCTGGCTAACGAAGCTAGGTGCTAAGGCTAACGTGAGCCTAGCGTGTTAGCGTGCTAGCTGCAGCTAAAGAGTAAAGAGACTCGCCGAACTACAGACAAGGAAGAGGCAGCCGCTGCGAGGCCCGCTGTCGCCCCCTGCTGGTGGGGAGAGCAACACTCAGCAGGAGAGAGGACATTCCTTCACAGGAGACAGTTGCTGCTGCCCCATGCTGCCTGGGAGAGGCGTCAGCAACTGGTGGGGAGGGCAACATTAAGCAGGAGAAAGGACATTCCTTCGCAGAGACTATCGCTCAGGACTTTGTGTTACCGTTTGAACGATTATCAATTATTAATTAATTATCATTATTATTACTCATTTGGTAATTAGTTAATTGATTGATAAGCCACTTCTGGACAGTAAAAGAGACATTCGGAAAGGGGCCTCAGTAACACCAGCATCCGTCACTACTCTCCTCATCAGCGATCTGAACTATTGATCAAACAGTTACCGGTTATTGTCTGTCAATTACTAATTGTGAACTGCCAGTTGTTGGTTTTCATCTTGGTCATCTCTGGCGCTCTGATCCTTAATGATTGAGCATTAGTGGTTGCTAAATGTCATTTGGTAATTGACTGGTATCCTTGAAAACCTAATTGTCTGCTAACCCTGAACTCTAACCTCATCCCCCGAGTATGGCAGGAGAGCAGAAGAAGGAGCTGGAGACGGCGATCAAGGCATTTGAGAAAAAAGCTAAACTCGCCCGCATGAAGGTAGACGCCGCGGCCGGGGAGGAGGAAATCAAGGGTGCATGGACGGCGTTCTCCGCTGAGGGGGAGCGGGTTTTCTCCGCGATTGAGGACTATGCGGAGAGCACGGACAGCGCGCAGAGCGGGACCGAAGCAGAAGAGGCGGAACGGAAGCGCCGGGTCAGGACCGATGAAGTGAACCAAGTGGTCTGGTCCCACCTCTGGTCAGTGTACGCGGGGCCCGCACTCACCTCCGCAGTCAGGGCGGCGAAGAGGGCCTGCACGGACGCAGGGAAAGGGGACCTGTCGTGGACGACCTTCGCCTCCGCCAGGGCGCAAAATGAGGCCCTGGGGGCTCTGAACGCGAAGGCCGAAGGTCTGCTAGCCGCCTGGGAAAAGTGGATCCCGAGGGCCGAGAGAGGCGACATGGCGCAGCAAATACGGGAGCTCCAGGGCAACGCGGCCGACCTCTGGACGAGACAGCTAGGCGAGCTCGGCAGGAACGAAGCCGTGATCGCCGAGGTCGAAAGGAAGGCCGTGGAGGACAGAAGAAGGGCCGCCAAGGACAGCGCTGAGGCCGCCTCGGCCGAGAGGAAAGCTGCGGAAGCTAGACTGAAGGCCGCCGAGGATAGCGCTGCGGCAGAAAGGAGGACCGCTGAGGCGGAGGAGAGAAACACTGAAACGAGACAGAAGGCTGCCATACTCCAGCTGATGACGGCTGAGGCAGCCGAGGTAGAGCGCGTCAGGGTGGCCGAGGCCCAGCGAAAGGCGTGGGAGGAGACGCGGAGCGCTGCGCCGGTCGGCTCGGAAGGAGGAGACGCGCATGAAAGAGTCACACCGAGAGTGCGCCTCCAACCCCTGCAGCTGCCGAGGTTCGGCGGGTGCAGGAGAGACTTCCACCGGTGGCGGAAAGACTGGGAGAGCCTCCAGCGCCAAGGGGATCCGTACGGGTCACCTGAGGTTAAAAAGTTTCAGCTCCTGGGCAGCGTGGAGCGGAAGGTTCTTGACGAACTCAGGCTCTCAAGTTACAACTCCGCCGAGGAAATGCTCAGGGTCCTCGAGAACCGGTTCGGAGACAAGGCCGCGATCGCGATTCAAATAATCGAGGAGCTGGAAAAAATCCCGGCGGCGAGATGGAGTCAGCCCAGGAAAACTATCGACCTCATCCAAACTGTGGAGAAGGCTCTGGTCGACCTGAAAGACCTCGGGAGCACCGACGCCATTAAGAACCCGCTCGCAGTCAGAACCATAGAGAGCAAACTACCGTCTCGCTTACAGGAGAGCTGGCTTGCCTTCAGGCTTAAGGGCGCAAACGGCGTCACTCCGGAACGCCATTTCGACGCCCTCCTGGGGTTCCTGAAGGAGCAGGAGGCGATCCTCGAAGGGCTGGAGCTTCTGGGGAAGTCGGAGGCACCTGAGAGGACGAACAGGTGGGAGAAGAAAGCGCTCACGAGATCCACGGGAGCGGTCCCCGAGGAAGAGGCAAGCGGCGAGAGCGAGGACGAGGGTCATGGAGACGAGTCGGAAGAGCGGGGAGCGTACTCGAGGGCCGCGGGCGCACGCCCGGAGGGAGACGCATGCGGCGTGTGCGGAGGCAGGGATCACGAGGGGAAGGTATATTTCTGCGGGACGTTCAGGAGCCTCGGCCCGGTCGAAAGGAAGAAAACAGCGAAGAGGATCAACGCCTGCCGGAGGTGCCTGGACTCTCACGGCGAAAGTGGGAGGTGCTCCAACAGGTTCATCTGCAAGAGGATACGCTGCCGGGAAGGCGAGGTCCCGGAGCACCACCACCTGTTGTGCCCTTATGAGGGAGAGGAGAAGGGTGGCGGAGAGCAGCGGGGAAGGCAGAAGGAGGGAAGAGGCGGTCCCCCGGGGGCAGGGGGGGTGCCCGAGCAGCTGGAGAAGGCCCTTACCCAAACCGAACCCAAGGCAGTAGCTGCAATGAGGAAGGCGTGGAGGGAAGCACGCACACTCAGGGCGGGGGCGCGTGCGGATGTAGGAGGAGAGGATCTCTCGGGAGGAAGCGGCCCCGGAGTGCACCCGGTGCTCATGATGATCATGAAAGTCACCGTCGGTGGGGGACAGACGGTCGGGGCCCTGATGGATCTGGCGTCCGACACCAACTACATCACCCACCAAGCCGCCAACAGACTCCGCCTGAGGGGAGAGAAAGTCACGCTGATCGTGCACGGGGTCGGACCGATGGAGGCGAGGGTCAAGACCAGGAAGTACCAACTCAAGATCAGGGTGCGGACCCCAGAGCGCTCCTGGACGCTCCACGAGTTGACTTGCTACGGCCTGGAAACAATCGCCCGCGCGGACCAACCCGTCGACCCGGGGCGGCTCCAGATACTCTTCCCAGGGGTCAAGAGGGAGGAGTTGGTCCGCCCGGACAAGATCGAACTCCTAATCAGCCTCCGGGAAGGTCGGCTCGCCCCGTGGCAGATGAAGAGAGTGGGTGACTTGGTCCTGTGGGACGGCCCGCTGGGGAAAGTCGTAGGGGGGACGCACCCTGGCCTGCTCGAGGACGTCGAGGTGACTGCCCACCGGTCCAACACGCACTTTGCGCGCTCGTTGAGGACGGCGGCTGAGAGGGTCGAGGAGATCCTAGAAGAGGAGGAGCCTGAAAGGACGGCCAGGACCGCGGCCACGAGCGGCGTGGAGTTCTTGGAGTGGTTGAGGTGGGACAGTATCGGCGCCGCCTGCGTGCCCAAGTGCGGGGGGTGCCGGTGCGGGACGTGCCAGCCGGGCGGTAAAGAGATGTCGCTGGTGGAGGAAAAAGAGCTGGAGGAGATCAAGAAGGGCCTATCCTACGTGGAGGCGGATGGACACAGCGACTCCCCCCACTGGGATGCGGCGTACCCCTGGGTAGAAGATCCGGTCTCGCTTCCGGACAACAGGAAGGTAGTGGAAGCGACGTTCCGAAGGACCGAGAAGCGGCTCGCAAGGGAGGCGCGGTGGAAAGCGGCCTACACGGAGCAGGTCCGCGACTTCCTGGAAAGAGGAGCAGCCGTCGAGCTGACGAAGGACGCCATTGACGCCTGGAAGGGGCCCGTCTGGTACGTGAGTCATCTGGTCGCGCTCAACCCCCACTCGCTCACCACGCCGGTGCGCCTCGTCTGGAATAGCAGCCAGGAGTTCAGGGGAGTGAGCCTGAACAGCCTGCTATTGAAGGGGCCGGACGTCCTGAACCCGATCCGAGCGGTGCTGCTCAGGTTCAGAACCGGGGTGCACGCGGCCGTGGGAGACATCCGCAAGATGTACAACTCGGTGTGGCTGAAGGAGCGAGAAGTCCACCTCCACCGCTTCCTCTGGAGAGACTCGCCGGAGGAGGACATCCGAGTTTTCGCCGTCACCCGAGTGAACATCGGCGACAGGCCGGCGGGGTGCATCGCGCAACTGGCTTTGAGGGAGACGGCCAACCTGCCGAAGTTCCGTGACATGGCCAAGGAGAGGAGGGTCATCGAGGAAGACTGCTACGTGGACGACGTTCTCACGTCCCACAACGATCTAGAGGAGCTTGACAAGATCACAGCAGGGGTAGAGAAGATACTCAGTGCGGGAGGCTTCTCGCTCAAGCCATGGGTCCGCTCCGGTCAAAGTGGGAGGCGTGGGAGCGTCCCGAACGGGCAGGGCGGCAAGAGCCTTGAACCGGCGGCCGAGACCCTCGTGCTGCCAAATCAGCTCGGAGAAGAAGACAACAAGGCCCTCGGCCTCGGGTACCACGTGAGCAGCGACCAGCTCTTCCTGAGGGCCCCGATCAACTTCTCCGGGAGGAAGCAGAAGCTGAGGCTGGAGGCCAACCTCTCAGAGGCGGAGGTCAAAGCAAGGACGCCGGACCCCTTGTCGAGGCGTGAGCTCCTGAGCCAAGTCGCAGGACTCTACGACCCTCTCGGTCTGGTGACCCCCGTCAAGGAAAAGGGAGCCATCCTGGTGAGAAGGGCGTTCCAGGAGTCCGGAAGGAAGGAAGCCAGGCAGGGCTCGTGGGACAACCCCCTCTCCCAGAATCTCCGGGGCGAGGCCATCCTGCTGTTCGAGGAGTACGCGCGACTGAGCCGCGTCAGTTTCCCGAGGGGCCTGACCCCATCCGGATGGAAAGGGAAACCGTGGGGAGTGACGTTTTCGGATGGGAGCGACGACGCTTTCGGAGCCGTCCTCTACCTGAGGTGGGAGACGTCCACCGGGGTGGTCACGCGCCTAGTCGAGGCAAAGGCCAAACTGACGCCCCTGGACCAGACAGGCGACGTGGTCAAGTCTGAAATCTGCGGAGCGGTCTTCGCCTCCAGACTGAAGAAGTACTGGGAGAAGCAGAGCCGGCTGGAGGTCGAGAGATGGGTCCACTTCGTGGACAGCCAGACCATCCTGGGAGCCATCCAGAGGGAGAGCTACGGGTACCAGACGTTCTTCGCGAACAGGGTCGGTGAGATCCAGAGGGCCGGGCCCGTAGCTGACTGGAGGTGGATCCCTGGAGAACTGAACGTCGCCGACCTCGTCACCCGAGGGTGCTCCCCGGAAGACCTGGGGGAGCACTCCGTCTGGCAGAAGGGGCCCAAGTTCTTGGAGGGGCCGGTGGATGAGTGGCCCATGAAATCCGCGGGGGAGGTGGCGGCCGAAGCAAGGGAGGCCGTGAGCAAGCTCCAGAGAAAGGCCTTCACAGCGGTCCTCACTCGCGCCCAGGCGCGGAAGGCGCTAAGTCCCGGGGCCGCGGCAGGAAGAGAGGGTGAGGCCCCTAGCTCCCACGAAGAAAAGAGAGAGACGACCGCCTCAGGAGAAAGGGGCGAGGAGGGGCTGTGGGGCGCGAGTATAGTTGAACTGATCAAGCCGGAGAAGTTCAGCACCCTGCGTGGGCTGTGTGGGGCGCTCGGTTGGCTCAGGCGAGTCGTGAGGAGGTGGTTGGATCGCAGAGGAGCCGCAAAGAGAGAAAAGTGGGAGGCCAAGCTCGAGAGGAAGCCTAAGGAGGCGCCCGCGCTGAGCGCGTGGGAGCTGAGAGCCGCGTTCCAGGAGTTGTGTCTGGCGGCCCAAAAAGGAGTCGTCTTCCCCGAATCCACGCTGAGTCGGCTGGTGGTGGCCAAGGACGCCGGGACTGGACTGCTAAGGTGCTATGGAAGGGTCCGAGGCGTGGGAGCGGGCGAAGTAGGAGTGCCGCTGATCCCCTACGGAGCATGGGTCAGCACCCTGTTGGCCCGCGAGGCTCACAGAGCAAATCACGAGGGCACGGCCGGGACCCTTCTGCGGATGAGAGGGAAGGCCTGGGTGGTGCAAGGTCAGCGGGCTGCGTGGAAAGTTGCCGACTCCTGCGTCCCCTGTCGAAAGACCAGGGCGAAGGCGTGCAAGCAGGTCATGAGTAGTCTCCCCCTTGAACGGACCGAGCCAGCCGCTCCTTTCGCGTTCACCTCCGTGGACCTCTTTGGCCCGTACACTGTCAAGGACGTGGTGAAGAGGAGGTCCGGAATGAAAGTGTGGGGCGTGGTGTTCGCTTGCATGGCCTCACGAGCAATGCACGCGGATATGGTGGAGAGCCTGTCCACAGAGAGTTTCCTGGGCTGCTACCAGAGGTTCACCGCGCTCCGTGGGCACCCCAAGAAGATCTGGTCGGACCAGGGGACGAACTTCATAGGGGCCCGGCCGGTCTTGAAGGAGATCTACGGATTCCTGGGAGGGATAAATAAGGACAGGGTGACGGCCGAAGCCGCTGAGCACGGAACCGAGTGGGCCTGGGCGCTCCATCCGCCCGACTCTCCCCATCGAAATGGCGCGGCTGAGGCGGCAGTCCGGGTGATTAAGCGGGCGCTGGGCAG
>NC_140245.1:397251-404751 GCF_949987555.1 Borostomias antarcticus
GGCGTTCCATACGGAAGACTGAGATTCGGCAGCAACCTGGTCTGTCTTCATGCTTAACAGCTGGAGGAGCCCCTATTATCTCTTCCCAGCATGCATTGGGTTTATGACTCACGGTAGCCACACAACTACGCTTCCCTTGATAAAGCGGAAAGCTGGGCTTTCCCAGGTGTAACTAGTTAGTTTTATTCAGAATGGTTCACTACTTTGCAAAGTCTGAACAACCTTTGATTTAATTGCAAAAACGTCAGGAGATTCAACAACGTACGAGCTGACCACGGCTGTGCCTGACTTCTTTGCTGAGTGCAACTGTAGCATGCAGCGCCTACAGCCTCTTCAGACAGAGACAGACTGGGAGGAAGCAGAGGCAAGAAACATTAGCCTGGCTTCGCCAGACCCAATTCACACAAAAGCGAAGGATCTGGAAACTCATATTGCTCACACACGCACGCACGCACGCACGCACACACACACACACATTTAATTATTCCACATGGGGCGGATGTGTCTCAGTGGTAAAGCGGGTCGTCCGATGATTGTAGGGCCGCCGGTTCGAATCCCGCCTCCTCCTGTCCACATGTCGAAGTTTCTTTGGGCAAAGACACTGAACCCCAAATTGCTCCCAGTGAGCAGGCTGGCACCTTGCATGGCAGCTGCACCATTGGTGTGTGAATGGGTGAATGAGAGGCCATTGTAAAGCGCTTTGAATAAAAGCGCTATATAAGTGCAGTCCATTTAATTCTCTTTCTCCCTACCTCATTCATGCATAATCTCACTGTCTGTCTCTCTCTCTCTCTCTCTCTCTTCCGTCTCTTCAAACACTGTTACAACATGGCTGAAGTTGTGTTGAAGTCACGCAAACACGAGCTTTTCATGTTAGATATAATCTCTAGTCCTTGAAAGCCTACAGTATATTTGGATACAGCATCTCAAGTTCAAGACGAGTTCAGATGTTGCTGCAAATGCCAGAGGGAAAGTAGGTGTGCGGTCCAGACACACCTGCCATACTACGAGACGGTGTTCAGCTTTAAGAGGAAAAAGATCTCTGCACTCAGGCGCTCAGCCTTACCGGTGTGACGGCGAGACTGGTTCCTCTGGGTCTGAAGGCAGAGCTCCTGAGCCCTGTGGTGCCGGAGGACAATGGCGCAGTCCGGGTGGATCGGCTCGGCCTGCAGGACAGAACCAGAACCAGAACCAGCTCATCTGACCAGGCTGACAACGGCACAGACGGACGCACGCACGCACACACACACACACACACACACACACACACACACACGCACGCACACACACACACACAGACACAAACACACACACACACACAGACAAACACACAGACACACACAGACAAAAACACACACACACACACACACGGACACAAACACACACACACACACACACACACACAAACACACAGACACAAACACACACACACACACACACACACACACGGACGCACACACACACACACACACACGCACACAGACACAAACACACACAGACACAAACACACACACACAAACACACACGGACACACAAACACACACACTCTGGTCTTAGTGGTGCAAGCATCTTCAAAGTGTGTCTGTGTCCTACTTCTGAAGCAGTTCAAAGACATGAAATGGCCTTAAATCTATGAGCAGTCTGAGGGTTCCCTATACGATGGGTCTCTGGGAACATCCATCTGTTTACCCAGACTGCCTTATAAAGTGCCCTAACGTCAACACGACCCCTAATGTCCACAGCAGATCAGTAACTCCTGACATTGAGACATGAGTGAGTGAGTCAAATTACATTACATTACATTACAGTCATTTAGCAGACGCTTTTATCCAAAGCGACTAACAATAATTGCATTTAACGTAGGAAGAGCCAATGTACTACTACTTGCCAGAACTCACAAGTGCATCTTCTTTCTAAAACAAACAAGTGACTAAGAGCATAATCTAGTGCTGAAGGCAAAGTGCAAGAATCACAATCTAAAGTACAGTGCAATATAATATAATAAGTGCTTAGGTGGGAGGATTATAAATTATGTTGGCAGTCAGAATGAACTAATATTCATAACACGATTTAGCTAGTCATTACCATTCATTCAGAAACAAATATGAAGTTTGAATTTACAACAGACCTCCTTTCTCGATTAATCTTAACATGAGGGGATTCCATAGCCTTCTATTATACTGCACAAAACAATAAATATCAAATCACTTACCATTTTGAATAGATTTAGATAAATTACAAGAACTGTGAATGTATAGAGATAGCGACGTGGTCTCATTCTGTGAGAAGCCATATCCCGGGATCCGTCTGCTCCCTCAGCCCCAGATCCAGATGACCCAACGGTCAGATCCAGATGACCCAACGGTCAGATCCAGATGACCCAACTGTCAGATCCAGATGACCCAACGGTCAGATCCAGATGACCCAACGGTCAGATCCAGATGACCCAACGGTCAGATCCAGATGACCCAACTGTCAGATCCAGATGACCCAACGGTCAGATCCAGATGACCCAACGGTCAGATCCAGATGACCCAACGGTCACAACGGCAACGTTGAGTTCGACCGCTGCTCACGCGCTGCTTGTCTCCCGCCTTCTCTTAAACAGGTTATCCGCGCGCGAGGGAGGGATGGAGGGAGAGAGAGAGGGAGGAGCGCGAGCTGCAGATGTTGGCGCGCTCTCGCTTCTTCTTCTCCCTTCAGAGCGGGATGGGTTCTTCTCCCTTCAGAGCGGGATGGGTTCTTCTCCCTTCAGAGCGGGATGGGTTCTTCTCCCTTCAGAGCGGGATGGGTTCTTCTCCCTTCAGAGCGGGATGGGTTCTTCTCCCTTCAGAGCGGGATGGGTTCTTCTCCCTTCAGAGCGGGATGGGTTCTTCTCCCTTCAGAGCGGGATGGGAAGGGATCAGACCGCGCGCGCGTCCTCACTTTTGCCACTGCTTTCTAAGAGGAGCTGTGTTTACCAGTATACTGCACTGTAACTTTTATTCCTATATTCTATTTGTCCTGCTTTTTGTTTAAATGTCTATAATGACTTGCTTTTTGTTTTAATGCTTTTAATTTGTCCTGCCTTTTGTTTTAAATGTCTATAATGTCTTGCTTTTTGTTTTAATGCTTTTAATGTCTCATGTAAAGCCCCTTGAATTGCCCTGTGGCTGAAATGTGCTATATAAATAAACTTGCCTTGCCTTGCCTCACTTCTCCCAGGGAAGGGCGCTCCAGCTGATATGTACTCCGGCTCTGCCTATAGCCTACATTAGGTCTGTGCGTGCACATGTGGACATCTTTAATTGCTTAGCCTGAATTGCGCAGGCTTCATTGGCTTGAGAGAAGACAGCGTCCACTAAATTATATCATGTAGCCTAGGCTATGTAGGACCTTTTCTACAAACACATGGAGGGTCAAATGCAGGTCACGAATTTCCCTGATAGGCTATAGCCTAGGTACTATAACACAATAAAAAATGTCTGTATGGTACAGTAGGTTGTGGCTCCGATAGTTGTAAGCTACCTTACAAATGTGTGCCATTTCATCCAGCAATTTATAGTGAAGCAATTCAAAACATGTTCAATAGGCTATGTTTTTGTGAAGATCATTAGTGAAGTGCTGTATCACACAAAAGTGCAAGAACTTCTCTTTCAATTGTCTGATTAAGTAAATCCCGGCTGTAGGTGTAAAAACCTAGCAGGCCTATAGCCTTATGACTGCGAAATTGTGGCTAATTTGTTTCAGGGGTGATAGTGTGCATAATGTGAATTCCTGGATAGTAAATATTGTTCTGTGTTGAGTGCACGTGTAACCTGCGTTGTGTTTTGCTGTACTGGAGGGATTGGGACACTCTCAGGATGGTGGATGAAGCAGTATTTATTGCCTGCACAATGGGTCCTGCACAATGGGTCCTGCACAATGGGTCATGAAACACAGTGAACATGAGCATGAATCTCTGGTCCGCCTGCAGCAGCTATTGTCCCTTCTGCTCTGTTGTATAATATTTTGAATATTCTATCATGATCTATCATTCATTCATCCATTCTATGCACTACAACATACAACGTAAAATCAATGACATGTCAAAAGTATTCAAATACTATATAAATCAGACAGCATATAACTCAGAACAATACTTCATCCATTTCCAATATTTATCCTACAGAACAGCACTCACACACTCGTGTGGCGGAAAAAGGTACTACATGTGGAATGCAACATGACATTACTGGCTAGCCATGCTCTAGATCCCGGATGCGCCACGAGTGGACTTTTATAAAGTGCACAAAACATTCAACCGACATATAATAGATTACATATAATAGATTACCTGCACAATGGGTCATGAAACACAGTGAACATGAGCATGAATCTCTGGTCCGCCTAGACAAAATAAATTCAACATTAGCTTTTCATCCATCCAATGCAACCATAGCCTACTACGTCAAACAGGAATAGCTAATCAAATAAACGTTACATCAGTGTCAAATATCACAAAAATGTGATTCATAGGTTGGCTTATGTGTCATACAAAACGGACATTTAAGTGACGTGAAATCCAAAGTAATTATGTCTTTTTGTAACTTTTTTATGCGGACCCTTCTGTTTGCCCAACCTGCAGCAGCTATTGTCCCTTCTGCTGCAGGACGACAACGAGGCCACAACTATAAAGAGGTTTTCAAAATAAAAGTCACAACCCAATGACGCAGGCTTGACTATAAACCTCAAGGAACTTCAACTCCGTTACACGCTTCTGAGGAAACCGACTTGACCACTTTTCCAAACTGTGTGCAAGCTCAGATCGGTGCGCAGTCATTGTAATGAATCATTCTCCTCGTTGATGGCTTCATTTTAGCATCATCTGAAAAAGGTCTCCATGGATTAACAACATAATGGCCAAATAGATATAAATGAGACTCTACTTCCAAATATCGGAACTATCATTTTAAAGCTATATACCCCATTAGTCTCTGGTGAGTATTGGCAGAATCATTCGAGGACCCCCCCGCCAGGAAACCTTCCCGCCGTTTTACCCTACGCTCGCGTCACAGAAAGGTCACAGAAAGATCTAGACGGTTCTGGTTCTGGTTCTGGTTCTGGTTCTGGTTCTGGTTCTGGTTCTGGCTCGACTACAGCGGCGGCATCTCACCTTCACCTTCAGTGTTTCTGTTCCAAAGGTAGCCTACTGTAGCTACATTTATTGGGGTTGACAAAGATTGATGTATACTCCAGATGTGGAGAAACGGCTTGGGCACACTTCACTGGTCAAATGTGCTTGTTTGTTAGCTAGCTGCCGGTTAGCTTGGCAGCTATAGTGGCTAACATTAACGTTAGGGTTAGGGTTAGGGGTTAGGGTTAGGGGTTAGGGTTAGGGTTAGGGGTTAGGGTTAGGGTTAGGGTTAGCTAGCTGCCGGTTAGCTTGGCAGCTATAGTGGCTAACATGAACGTGAGCTATCTGGCTAGCTATCCAGTAGCAGGGAAGCTAGTGCTAGCTACATTTATAGCAGTTAATAGCGCACACCAACATGGGTATTATAAACGAATTTAATGGCACAGGTGCCTCGGAGTGACGGGGCAACCAGTCGCCCTGAGGTAGCAGAGCGTAGCGGTCAGGAGGGGGTGTAGGGTTTGACCATGGCCTGGAGGTAGGAGGGGGTGTAGGGTTTGACCATGGCCTGGAGGTAGGAGGGGGCTGTTCCTTTCATTGCCCTGTAGGTTAGCGCCAGAGTTTTAAATCGGATGTGAGCCGCTACAGGGAGCCAGTGTAGGGAACGGAGGAGGGAAGTTGTGTGGGAGAACTTGGGCTGGTTGAACACCAGGCGAGCAGCAGTTTTCTGGACAAGTTCCAGAGGTTTAATGTGTGACGCCGGGGTCCCAGCAAGGAGGGGTTGTAGTAGTCCAGGCGGGAGATGACCAGGGCCTGGATGAGCACCTGATCCAATCCTCCTGATGTTGTAGAGCAGGAATGCAATGAGCGTGTGACAGATGTGATATGTGCGGAGAACGACAGTTGGTCGTCCAGGGTCACACCCAGATTCCTCAGAATCAGATCAGATCGCAGTCTGAGTCGGCGTCACCGCTGTGTGGTCAGTGGTGATGGCCAGGTTCCGGTGCGGGCAGCCCTTCCCCGGGAGGAACAGCAGCACGTTGTATGAATCTTTCTATCTCAGTAATGCATGTCCCATGACCCTCCCCCCTCGTCCTCTGATTGGATGTACAGTATGTCATTTAAAAAAAAAATCTGAGCAATGATTGGTCTATTGGGCTTAGGGAGGACTTCCTCCCTAGCAGTCAGTTTGTAACATTTCTGGATAGTTAGGGTGCATTTGAATGGAAGTCTATGGAGCTGGAGGATGGGAGCTGCTCATCCTCCCTCCCTGCACCTCAGCATTCATTCCTCCAGTCCAGTAGAGGGCGCTGTTGATACTTAAACTCTGGCAATAGGGCTGTGTGTATCCTAGATGCTTACAAATGGATTTGGGGGCGGCTGTAGCTCAGTTGGTAGGGCGGGTCGTTCAATGATTGAAGGGTCAGTGGTTCGAATCCCAGCTCCGACTGTCCACATGTCGAAGTGTCCTTGAGCAAGACACCTAACCCCAAATTGCTCCCAATGAGCACCTTGCATGGCAGCTACCACCATTGGTGTGTGAATGGGTGAATGAGTAATAATTAATAATTAATTAATAATAATTTCTTCAAATTATAGCCATCCTGTCCTCTATGGACAAGCCTCCTCATAGGTGGAGTTTGTGTGAGTGAGAATAAAGTTTGATTTGATTTGAGTGTGTTGTTAGTTTCTCTGATTGACATGTTAACCCCATGTGTTTGTGACATGTGGCTTGTATGTGTGTATGTGTGTGTGTGTGTGTGTATGTGTGCGTGTGTGTGTCCGCATGTGTGTGTGTGTGTGTACCAGACATGTCTAAGAGAGAGTGGCTGAGGAGGCAGTCAGAGGTGAACCAGAGGTCAGAGGTGAACCAGAGGTCAGAGCGGAGAGGGTTTTTCAGAGGGAGGAACCTGAGAGACCGACCCAGAGTGGACTACACCGAGCCGGAGGAGCCCAAGGATGACCACTACTTCTGTAAGAGAGAGCTGTTCTCTCTCTCCTCTTATCTCTCTCCTCTCTCTTTCTCACTCTCCTGCCTGTCTCTCCCTCCTCTGATCTCTCTCCCCTCTCTGTTCATCCCTTTCTCCTGTCTTTTTCTCTCCTCTCTCTGTGTATCTCTCTCCTCGGTCTCTCCCATCCCTCCTTGTAGGTTCACTGTTCAGTTTGGCCAGTTTGGAATCTTGAGCAAACATTCTAGAACTGCTGTTTTCTAGATTCATTTTAATGACTGTCGTCTCATCTCGGTTGTTGCGTGTCAACGCCGCTTTAGTCACACACACTCTAATAATCTTGTCTGTCTCTTTAAACTCCTCATCTCTCTCTTTCTCTCTCTAATGCACTACATCTCTCCCCCTCTCCTGTCCTCTCCAGACTGTGAGGAGTGTGAGTCTTTCTTCCTGGAGGAGTGT
>NC_140245.1:412251-419751 GCF_949987555.1 Borostomias antarcticus
TTGATTTTTGACGGTAGAATGTCGACGCTGACGCCTAGCTTGAACCTGTAACTCACCCCCTAGCTTGAACCTGTAACTCACCCCCTAGCTTGAACCTGTAACTCACCCCCTAGCTTGAACCTGTAACTCACCCCCTAGCTTGAACCTGTAACTCACCCCCTAGCTTGAACCTGTAACTCACCCCCTAGCTTGAACCTGTAACTCACCCCCTAGCTTGAACCTGTAACTCACCCCCTAGCTTGAACCTGTAACTCACCCCCTAGCTTGAACCTGTAACTCACCTCCTAGCTTGAACCTGTAACTCACCCCCTAGCTTGAACCTGTAACTCACCCCCTAGCTTGAACCTGTAACTCACCCCCTAGCTTGAACCTGTAACTCACCCCCTAGCTTGAACCTGTAACTCACCCCCTAGCTTGAACCTGTAACTCACCCCCTAGCTTGAACCTGTAACTCACCCCCTAGCTTGAACCTGTAACTCACCCCCCTAGCTTGAACCTGTAACTCACCCCCTAGCTTGAACCTGTAACTCACCCCCTAGCTTGAACCTGTAACTCACCCCCCTAGCTTGAACCTGTAACTCACCCCCTAGCTTGAACCTGTAACTCACCCCCCTAGCTTGAACCTGTAACTCACCCCCCTAGCTTGAACCTGTAACTCACCCCCTAGCTTGAACCTGTAACTCACCCCCTAGCTTGAACCTGTAACTCACCCCCTAGCTTGAACCTGTAACTCACCCCCTAGCTTGAACCTGTAACTCACCCCCTAGCTTGAACCTGTAACTCACCCCCTAGCTTGAACCTGTAACTCACCCCCTAGCTTGAACCTGTGACTCACCCCCTAGCTTGAACCTGTAACTCACCCCCTAGCTTGTACCTGTAACTCACCCCCCTAGCTTGTACCTGTAACTCACCCCCTAGCTTGAACCTGTGACTCACCCCCTAGCTTGAACCTGTAACTCACCCCCTAGCTTGAACCTGTAACTCACCCCCCTAGCTTGTACCTGTAACTCACCCCCTAGCTTGAACCTGTAACTCACCCCCTAGCTTGTACCTGTAACTCACCCCCTAGCTTGTACCTGTAACTCACCCCCTAGCTTGTACCTGTAACTCACCCCCTAGCTTGAACCTGTAACTCACCCCCTAGCTTGTACCTGTGGCTCCTCTGCTGGTACCCAACACAGAGATGGAGTATCCAGGAGACCGCTATACTCAGCCCAGACTGGACCAGCCCCAGGGGGGCGGAGCTCCGACCGCCGTGCCTGGGGGGTTCCGGGGGGGGAACGGGCCCACCGCGGCGATGACCAGCGCCAACCTGAACGGGGACGACATTCAGGTGGGGAAGAGGGGGCCGAGGAGGCGGCTCCGTTCCTCCCAGTCAGAGAGCCAGGGCTCGGGGGTAGAGGAGGAGTGGGCGCCGGGCTCCCCCAGGGAGGCGGTGAGCTTCTACGGCCACCAGGGGGAGCAGGTGTGGTACGGCCGCAGCTCCCGCGAGCAGCAGGCCGAGCACAAGAGCCACGCCCACCAGCCGGGCGCCGCCGCCTCCCCCAAGAGCCAGCCGACCAGAGGCACCCGCACCCTCACCTTCCGCTCCAGACGCCCGCCGGCCCCCGCCCCGGAGGAGGAGCAGTCCGGCCCCCCCCGCCAGCCAGGCCCAGCCAGGGGCCGCTCCTCCTCCTCCGAGCCCTACAGGGGGCGGGGCCGCGGCTACCGCGGAGCCAGGAAGAGGGGCTTCTCGGAGACGGAGGGCCGACCTCGAAGGGACAAGTATGACACGCTTCTCGGGATGGGAGAGACGCGTTTGATTTGTTGTTTTTTTGTTTTTTTTAGTTGTTTTTTGGTCTGTTTGCATTTTAAAAAAAATGTTTGGCCCCTGTTAATTTGCGCTAACTATGGTGTGGTTTTCATATCTGCGGTGCTTGTCTCTCAAAGTCTCTTGTCATGACACCAGCATGTCGGCCTTTTAGTAGGGATGCACAATATATCGCCAATCATATGTGTGACCAATGGTGGTCGTTTATAATATCGGTATTGGTCCGATGTGTGAAACGGGGCCGATGTGAACAATAATTATTATTTCTGTCCAGCTGCTGTTGTGTGTTGTTGAGATGAAACAATGCGGTAAATCTATGATTTATCAGCTTTTCCAAATGTTTTGGAAATAGAGACAGTGTTTACATGCATTTCATTATCAAACAAACTTTTTATACAGAACCCATCGACATCAGTAAATATCGTTTGTCGGCCATAACAGCGATGTTAATATTGGTTATTGGTATCGGCCAGTGTTTTCATAGGGGTGGTCCCTAGCTTGTTAGTCCCCCATGTGGAGCAGTTTGAGGATATGTTCAGTGGTGTTAGACCCTCATCCAGTAAGCCCCCTCCCCCGCCCCGGGGGTCCGTTCTATAGCCCCGCTGGCCAGACTATTGTCCTCTCTAATCCTGCGTTCGCACACAGGGCAGTTTTGTTGCATCGCACAGGGAAACGTTACAACACGAAAGAACGCCGCCTTCAAAAATGACTTGTTATATAAAATAAGCTTATGACTTTCACTTCAGAGCTTGATCTGTGGTTATACATTTTTAACTTTTTTTGCCTTCTGTTTTTAATTGCATTATGCCTTGACGTGCCTCCCCTGTCTGCCCTGTCCCTGTCCCCCCCTGGCCCTGTCTCCCCTGTCTGCCCTGTCCCCCCCTGGCCCTGTCCCCCCCTGGCTCTGTCTGCCCTGGCCCTGTCTCCCCTGTCTCCCCTGTCCCCCCCTGGCCCTGTCTCCCCTGTCTGCCCTGTCCCCCCCTGTCCCCCCCTGCCCTGTCCCCCCCTGCCCTGTCCCCCCCTGCCCTGTCCCCCCCTGTCCCCCCCTGCCCTGTCCCCCCCTGCCCTGTCCCCCCCTGCCCTGTCCCCCCCTGGCCCTGTCCCCCCCTGCCCTGTCCCCCCCTGCCCTGTCCCCCCCTGGCCCTGTCCCCCCCTGGCCCTGTCCCCCCCTGGCCCTGTCCCCCCCTGCCCTGTCCCCCCCTGGCCCTGTCCCCCCCTGGCCCTGTCTCCCCTGTCCCCCCCTGGCCCTGTCCCCCCCCTGGCCCTGTCCCCCCCTGGCCCTGTCCCCCCCTGGCCCTGTCTGCCCTGTCTGCCCTGTCCCCCCCTGGCCCTGTCTAACTGCATGGTGTCTTCATGCCCCGGTCATGTCCCTCGTCCTGGTCCTCGTCCTGGTCCTCGTCCTGGTCCTCGTCCCGGTCATGTCCCTCGTCCTGGTCCTCGTCCTGGTCCTCGTCCTGGTCCTCGTCCCGGTCATGTCCCTCGTCCTCGTCCTCGTCCTGGTCCTCGTCCCGGTCATGTCCCTCGTCCTGATTGTCTGTGACATGGCTGCACTGTTGTGAATTCTCAGCCGGCCTAGCTGTCATTAAAAACGTCTGGGTGTTTTCATCTGAGATTGCATTTGAGCTGACGCTGGGTTGATTTGAGCGAGGCGTGTGTGTGTGTGTGTGTGTGACCAGACGGAGGTGTGTGTGTGACCAGACGAACGTCTCTCTCTCCCTGCAGCGTCATCATGAGTGGACTGCACCTCCTCGCCCAGGAGAACATCTGGTTCGACAAGTCCCGCTACGACGAAGCCGAAAGGGTCTTCTACGAGGGAGCCAACGGCCCCGCGCCCCAGGTGACCTACTGCCCCCTCTCCCCCCATGCCCCTCCCCCTGATAGGCTGGGCTGCCCCGGCTCATGTTGCCGTGACAGCAGCTGCACGGCGACAACACCTGTCACTCATTCGTCTAGTTACATCATCGCTCGGGCTCCGCCCCCCTCCTCGTCTGCAGCGTGCGAGACCGTTAAGCCGCTCGAAGTGGCCCAGGGGACGAGGCGGTCGCAGCTGTCCCCTCTCCTCAGACATGGAGGGACAGACAGACAGGGAGGGACCAGAGCACATTTCCAGTGATCCAGTCTCCCAATGCTGTCCTCTCTCCACTGCGCTGTCCTCTCTCCACTGCGCTGTCCTCTCTCCACTGCGCTGTCCTCTCTCTGTCCTCTCTCCACTGCGCTGTCCTCTCTCCACTGCGCTGTCCTCTCTCCACTGCGCTGTCCTCTCCCCACTGCGCTGTCCTCTCTCCACTGCGCTGTCCTCTCTCCACTGCGCTGTCCTCTCCCCACTGCGCTGTCCTCTCCCCACTGCGCTGTCCTCTCTCCACTGCGCTGCCTAGTAGACTAACTTCACTAGAGGCAGAGCTTTTAACCTCCTCATGCTCACTCACAGCTATGCTGGGCTAGCCCTGTTTTAAGGTTACTTATGATCATATACAATGGTTCAGATCAAAACGTTGACAAAACTAGCACTTTTGAGAAAGTCTGATAATTGCTCTACCACCATTTAGGTCATACAATGGATGTGGATGGGCACCGTGAAAAATCCTTCAAAAAACATGTTAAAATCTCAATTTCAAGGACAAGAAACTCACCGAGGTGTTAGTTGGCGTTCTGACATATAATTCGCCATAAAGTAAGATTCTAGTTCATCTGGAAAGGCTTTTTTAAATAGTTAGCATAGAACTATTTAGTCGCAGCACATACGTGTGTAAACTTCCGCAAACTAGGTAGCCTAGCAACATAAACAATAACAATATCTACCGTAAGTAGTTCCGCTTCCTGAATCCCCTCTGCGGATTGATCTACACATCTACAACGGTCGCTTCAATACAAGTCAATGGATTTCATAAAATGATCAATAAAACCCTACAGGATTCATACTTTACGGCGAATTTGATGTCAACACCAACGGACACCAATACGCCTTATTCACCTGGCAGCCATATTGGTCAGTCTGGGGTGTGGATGCGGAAGTGCCCGTTGACTTCAATGATAAATTTTGTTGTAAAAACATCACTTCAAGAACCGAAATAGTCAAAATAACAGGCTGAATACACTATCGGGGTTACAAACTCATCATTACCAGACTCTGTTTTTCACTGACGTTGTTTTCGCGTTTGGAAATACATGGAGGTGAATGAGCCATAGTTAGCCGTCAGCTGCATTCACTCCGATATATTGTCTGGTCTCATCCTGTGTGAGACACTCCGATATATTGTATATATATAGTGCTAGTTTTGTCAACGTTTTGATCTGAACCATTGTGTATGATCATAAGTAACCTTAAAACAGGGCTAAACATGCATTTTCCCTTTACTACTCCCCATGTGGAGGCTGTAGCAGGTGCTCTCACTGCTCTGGGATCAGTATAGAAACGTTAACATGTTGTACCTGTGGAGGCTGTAGCAGGTCTACTGACCCTGGATCAGTACCTGGAGTCCAGATGTCCAGTAACCATGTCCACATTAGACGCTGCTTTCACCCTGCTGTTCTCTCACCCTCTCCTCTCCTCCTCCCACTCTCCTCCTCCCACTCCTCTCCTCACCTCCACCCTCTCCTCACCTCCACCCTCTCCTCCTCCTCACCTCCTCCCTCTCCTCACCTCCTCCCTCTCCTCACCTCCTCCCTCTCCTCACCTCCTCCCTCTCCTCTCCTCCTCCCACTCTCCTCCACCCTCTCCTCACCTCCACCCTCTCCTCACCTCCTCCCTCTCCTCCTCCCACTCCTCTCCTCACCTCCTCCCTCTCCTCCTCCCACTCTCCTCCTCCCACTCCTCTCCTCACCTCCTTCCTCTCCTCCTCCCACTCTCCTCCTCCCACTCTCCTCCTCCCACTCTCACCCTCCCTCTCCTCTCCTCCCACTCCTCTCCTCACCTCCTCCCTCTCCTCCTCCCACTCTCCTCCTCCCACTCCTCTCCTCACCTCCTTCCTCTCCTCCTCCCACTCTCCTCCTCCCACTCCTCTCCTCACCTCCTCCCTCTCCTCTCCTCCACCCTCTCCTCACCTCCTCCCTCTCCTCACCTCCTCCCTCTCCTCACCTCCTCCCTCTCCTCACCTCCTCCCTCTCCTCACCTCCTCCCTCTCCTCACCTCCTCCCTCTCCTCACCTCCACCCTCTCCTCACCTACTCCCTCTCCTCCTCCCTCTCCTCCTCCTCACCTCCACCCTCTCCTCACGTGCCCCTCAGCTCCGCCTGGCTGCCTGATTGTGATTGGTCATCTCAGTATCCATGCGTTATTGTGATTGGTCATCTCAGGATCCATGCGTTATTGTGATTGGTCATCTCAGGATCCATGCGTTATTGTATGCATCACTCGTCGTCATGCTTGCAGAAACTCGTTCGCCTGCCGTTTCAACGAGGACATGTGTGTTTAATCGACAGTTAAAGCCAGGAACTATACGGATGAACCAGGCCCTGGAGGGGAGGATGTGCTGATGGATATTTCCTGGGTTGTGGCGATATTTCAAGAAGCTGCCAGCTTTTCATCCAGTCGGCCATCTCCCCTCCCTCCTCTGTAGACTGCATTCCCTGAGTCTGTAGACTGCATTCCCTGAGTCTGTAGACTGCATTCCCTGAGTCTGTAGACTGCATTCCCTGAGTCTGTAGACTGCATTCCCTGAGTCTGTAGACTGCATTCCCTGAGTCTGTAGACTGCATTCCCTGAGTCTGTAGACTGCATTCCCTGAGTCTGTAGACTGCATTCCCTGAGTGTCCTTAAAGCGGCCCAGTGGAGAGTCATTGTAAACAGCGCGCTCTTTGACCTCGTGGTCTCATAAACATGTTGAATGTATTTAGTTCACAAAGTGTTTGTATTTTTTATGTTTAGAAGGCGACACAGGAGAAAACGAAAATTGTGTATCGTCATGTCACGGGTTCTTCTAGCGCGCGCATTAGGACGGACGAGTGTTTTGGCGACGTCTCGCGCATGAAGCCGAGCCTCGTAGCTACAAGTAGAGCGCTCCCCTGTGTCTCTAGACCAATCAGAGGCTTCTGTATCAAAGAGCCAATCGGAGGCTTTGTGTGCAGCGGGACGCAACCTACCTCGCTGCTCGGCGTCTGTCCAGAAGCGCGGGATTGTAAACAGTAGTTGCGTTCCTAACATAAAAAAAAATAAGGAACTATAAACTAGGAAATACATACGTGATATTTTTAATGTAATCCAAAAACGAGTTTCTTACGATGATGTTACATTGGGCCCCTTTAATGTCTGTCTGTCTGGGTTTGTCTACAATCTGTATTTCTCTCTTTCTTCTGTCCGCTCCCTCCCTCCCCTTAACGCTCCCCTTTAATAAACACGCCGGTCCAGGTGAAGACCACCCTGCACCCGGGGAAAGGGCGGCCCCAGAAACGCCAGCACAGGAACGTAAGTCCGCCCTCGCCGCCCCGCCCACAAGCATGTCTGTTCCAGACGAGCATGTCTGTGGGTCAGGGTCCGGGCCCCGTGTGGGTCAGGGTCCGGGCCCCGTGTGGGTCAGGGTCCAGGCCCCGTGGGGGTTAGGATCCGGGCCCTGTGTGGGTCAGGGTCCGGGCCCCGTGTGGGTCAGGGTCCGGGCCCCGTGTGGGTCAGGGTCCGGGCCCCGTGTGGGTCAGGGTCCGGGCCCCGTGTGGGTCAGGGTCCGGGCCCCGTGGGGGTCAGGGTCCGGGCCCTGTGTG
>NC_140245.1:424751-449593 GCF_949987555.1 Borostomias antarcticus
GTCGCTTTGGATAAAAGCGTCTACTAAATGACCATGTGATGTAACTGGCCTGACGGTGTTAATTCCATAGTGCCGCACCCACCTGTCTGAGGACCCGTTTGAGGACATGTCTCCCGCTGGGATCTCGGCTCCTCTTCCACTGTCCACACAATGAACACATGAATATTCATTATTCTATAGTGTCTGCCTAAAAGGTGAAATTGTTTTTAGTAATAGCTACTCTGATTACATAGAATTGGACATAGAATAGTTTAACATTTTATTGTGTGAAATGCATTTGATATGTTTTGTTTGGCTGTTTTTGTTCTTGTTTTGTTTTTCTTTGCTGTACTTTAAAACAATTTGAAACAGCTTTTTTATGGTCCATTAAGAATGTCCGAAATAAACCAAAGTACCCTCAGAGATCCTGGTGAGCTCTTCCTCACACATGTCCTTCAGTCTGTCTCTCAGGTCAGCGACGGCTCCTCTCACGACCTTCTGCATGAAGCGTGGCTGAGCGCCGACGCCCTGCGCGTCCACGGTCTTCGGAGGCGGGTGGAGAGACCTGCAACGCTGCGGAGAGACAATACCAACGAGGAAGAATAAAACGACAGCACGCACTGTCCCCTGGCTCTGGAAACCACAACAGAATGGACCCTTTTCCCAGCAGCCATTTTGACATCATAGCAGGGTAAACACAGGGATGATTGATAAAATGAGTTGGGGTCCCATTCCACAGTCTTTAGTGTGTCTGCTGAGCCAGCAGAATATCATGAGGTTGCATTTGTTTTCCATATCATGTTTTTAAAATGCCTGTTTGTTCATTTTATCTTGTCTTTCTTTGTCCCCCCATGTAGTTCTGTAACTACTTCATTGTTTTTAACCTGTATTATAGCACTTTGAGATTTTTTTCTAAATGTAAAGTGCAAACCAAATAAAATGTATTATTATTCTATCAGGGCCCTGGCCCATCTACCCGGAACAGGGATGTTATTAATGTTATTATTCTATCAGGGCCCTGGCCCATCTACCCGGAACAGGGATGTTATTAATGTTATTAATGTTATTCCTTACATCTGTGCTTCCCATACAATGACATCAAAATGGCTGCTGGGAAAAGGGTGTATTGCTCCCCAGCGCGCGTCCCTGTGTCACCTGGAGGAAGGCGATGTGGTCGTCCGTGTGTGAGAGCTGTTCCAGCTCGCCGTCTCTCCTCCTCAGCTCCGCTAGCTCCGCCCCCTGCCTCTCCAGGAGCCGCTCCGCCCGGCTGACCGCCGTCTTCTCCTGACCCCTGATCGCCTCCCTCACCTCGGACTGCTGCCTCTCAACGCAGCGCTGCAGCCGGACGAACATCCGCTCGCTCTCGTCCACCGCTACATCCGCAGTGTGCTGGTCATAGTGTGATAACGCTGTAGTACGCTGGTCATAGTGTGATAACGCTGTAGTATGCTGGTCATAGTGTGATAACGCTGTAGTATGCTGGTCATAGTGTGATAACGCTGTAGTACGCTGGTCATAGTGTGATAACGCTGTAGTATGCTGGTCATAGTGTGATAACGCTGTAGTATGCTGGTCATAGTGTGATAACGCTGTAGTATGCTGGTCATAGTGTGATAACGCTGTAGTATGCTGGTCATAGTGTGATAACGCTGTAGCATGCTGGTCATAGTGTGATAACGCTGTAGTACGCTGGTCATAGTGTGATAACGCTGTAGTACGCTGGTTATAGGGTTGTAGTATGCTGGTCATAGTGTGATAACGCTGTAGCATGCTGGTCATAGTGTGATAACGCTGTAGTATGCTGGTCATAGTGTGATAACGCTGTAGCATGCTGGTCATAGTGTTATAAGGTTGTAGCATGCTGGTCATAGTGTGATAACGCTGTAGTATGCTGGTCATAGTGTGATAACGCTGTAGCATGCTGGTCATAGTGTTATAAGGTTGTAGTATGCTGGTCATAGTGTGATAACGCTGTAGTACGCTGGTCATAGTGTTATAAGGTTGTAGTGTGCTGGTCATAGTGTGATAACGCTGTAGTATTCTGGTCATAGTGTGATAACGCTGTAGTATGCTGGTCATAGTGTGATAACGCTGTAGTATGCTGGTCATAGTGTGATAACGCTGTAGTATGCTGGTCATAGTGTGATAGCGCTGTAGCATGCTGGTCATAGTGTTATAAGGTTGTAGTATGCTGGTCATAGTGTGATAAGGTTGTAGTAGGCTGGTCATAGTGTTATAAGGTTGTAGTAGGCTGGTCATAGTGTGATAAGGTTGTAGTATGCTGGTCATAGTGTTATAAGGTTGTAGTATGCTGGTCATACTAGTGTTCATAAGGTTAT
Source organism: Borostomias antarcticus (assembly GCF_949987555.1). Taxonomy (NCBI): domain Eukaryota; kingdom Metazoa; phylum Chordata; class Actinopteri; order Stomiiformes; family Stomiidae; genus Borostomias; species Borostomias antarcticus. The sequence continues at coordinate 427,070 of NC_140245.1, forward strand.
AGAATGCATATCTCACATTATCTCATATCTCTGATAGATGTGATCTTTTCTTTTGGGTGCACTTATGAAACAACTCACCTTGATGTATCTGATCACCTGCCTGAGCTGCTTCTCAATCTCCTGGACTTCCTGTACGGCCCTGACCGACGCCTCCTCCAGCTGCCTCTGTGAAGGGATGAGCATGTTTACATTTTAGTCATGAAGACGACACTTTTACCCGAAGCGACTAACTCTAGACAAATGTACTTATTGTAAGTTAACCAACTGCACACCCCAGTAATAGTACTCAGTATTCTCCCATGTACCATATCAGCATGACTTGTAAAATGTAATTTAATGTAATGTATTGCTTTATAAATGTTCTTAGCCGGTAGACAAACATACTCCAGGAGCTTGCTTGATCGCCTTGTTGAGAGGGGTCAGGGAAGAATTTTTACAGCTCACTTATCTGGCCCCCGGGTGATTACTGTTTTTTTTTTTGCTTCCCTCTGGAATATGTAGAGAGTGGGTCGTATGCCCTCCTCCCTTGTTCTCTGTAAAGCGCATTGTGTTGCCTCTGGGTATGAAATGCGCTATACAAATAAAGCTTTGATTGATTGATTGACTTGGAGACCGTGAGGATCTCCCGCTACCTGTTGTTCTCTCCTCTCCTCCACCACTGAGCGGGTGTCATGGTCCCTGTGTCTCTCCTTCACACACACGGTGCAGACGCACTGCTGGTCCGTCCGACAGTACACCCGGAGCAGCTTGTCATGATGGGGACACAGCTTCTCCTCCAGAGAGCCCAGGCCGTGGATCACTTTGTGTGCTTTTCCCTCAAAACGTTCCTCGTGTGCGTTCAGATGAGGCTCACAATAGGACTCCAGGCAAACGAGACAAGTCTTGACAGCCGCGTGTTTCTTCCCCGGGCAGACGTCGCATTTAACGACATCCTCGGGCCGGGAGACTCGCTGCGCATGCGTGGCTCTGTACGTGGTCCGCTGGAACTTCTCCACCAGCTCGGCCAGGACGGTGTTCCTGCTGACCGCCGGCCTCGGGGTGAAGCTCTGCCGGCACTGCGGACAGCTGAACACACCTTTGTGCTTGGTCTGGTCCCAGTAGCCCTCGATACAATCTAGACAATAACTGTGCCCACAGGGGATGGTCGCGGGGTCCCTGAGCACATCCAGACACACCGGACAACTGAACTGGTCCTGCTCTATAGAAATACTGGTAGCAGCCATTTCCCCAGGTACCAACAAGTGCGCTTTCAGAACGGGAAGTATGAGTGCAGTGGAAGCACAGATGGGCGTGGCCCCCAGGTGAGCGTGTGATAGATGGGCGTGGCCCCCAGGTGAGCGTGTGATAGGGCGGATGAATGGTTCTCCTGTTTCACCTCACAGCCTCAGGCGACCAATCACCAGCGAGGAGCAGAGAGTAGACAGGACAATGTAAATAAATGAGTAACGGACGGGTTAGAAGAAGCACACGCAAGGGCAAACCATCTCCCATAAACTATTAAAGGGTAAAAAGAACCTCAAAATTCATCAAGGATTTGTTTTTGATGAATAATCTGATGCAGTAAATACATGTTACAGCGCTACAGCTGTGTGGTCAACCCGGTTTGCCCAGGTTGTACAAAGGTCACTCGACCGCCCTTAGTTAGAAAAGCAGACAGACAGACACTCTCAAAGGGAGGGGGAGAACTGCTGAGAAGCATTGCATTGTTGTCAGAAACTGTGTGTGTGTGTGTGTGTGTGTGTTCTGATCTACAATAAAACTATAAAAAACCGTACCTAGTTCAATCTCTTTCTTTAATGTAATATATATTACATTTGTCATTACACATTAGCAAAACCTTTAGATTTTCTTCTGATTAAAAAAAAAACCTTAAAAAAAACTGTAATTATCACAAAAAAAACAGGAAGTGTCCTTAAAAGAATGTCTGGAATACTATAATAACATTGCATGTGATGTTGTACACATGTTGCATGTGATGTTGTGCACATGCATGTTCCTGAAAGCGATCAGGCTTGGTACAGCGTGCGATCTATTCCATTTCTACACGTCCGGTTTAAAGGGATCTTGAACGGGCGCTTGGAGAGGTGGCGGCGTGACTGGGTGTGATGACGTCACGAGGTTCCCGCTACTTCCTGCGGGGGTGTGACCGGCGCTGGAGGGGGCGGTGCCTGGGGCCCGAGAGCTTGGAGCCTGAGGGGACAGACGAGGGGACAGAGGTCAGAGGTCAGTCTGGAGGAGACAGGGCTGATGATCGTATTTGGCTGAAGGTGCTTCTGTTTCTATTTGAGGTGAGATACTTACCATTACCAAATGTTGAAAAGGCAAAGCCACCGAAGGTCTGGCCTGTAGCTCCTTGACTGAGGAAGGTCTGGCCTGTAGCTCCTTGGTTGAGGAAGGGGTTGAGAACAGGAGAGCTCTGGCCTCCAGCAGGGGTCGGAGTCACTGAGGACACATCAGTATCTTTCAACATGTCCTGGCTAGCTAGATGGCATCACAGAGTAAACAATCCTTGACATGGAATATCTCTTTGGTTTGTTGTTTGACTTTGACTTCTCTACATGTTTCATGTGCTATCTGAAACACAGACCTCAACATGTTACACTTATTTAATAACAACAAAAACAACAACAAAGTGTCTCTTATCAATGTCTAGATCTGCTCCTTTCCATTCCGTATCGACTCACCTTGAGTGGATTCGATCTGGTGTGCGGTTTCAGTTGGTACGTTCTGGTGTGCGGTGTCAGTTGGTACGATCTGGTGTGCGGTGTCAGTTGGTACGTTCTGGTGTGTTATTTCAGTTGGTACGTTCTGGTGTGTGGTTTCAGTTGTCTTAGGAGATACTACTATCGCCACGTCTCGTACTGAAAAAGAAAAGCTTCTATTAGAATCATGTAATAATGTGTTGTTTGCCATGTTCTCCTGCCCCCAATCATCCGTTCTGATATCCCAGAATTCCGTGCGCTGGTATCCCAGACTTCTCTGCCCTGCTGTCCCAGGCTGCATTCGGAATCGCATACTTCTACTTTTTACTACCAGTACGTACTACAGCTGCACCTAGAAAGTACGTACTTTGCACGCAGTACGCATCCAATTGGGACATACTACCTTGTCATAACATTGAGCCTTGAAATCTGACCTCATCCGCCACAGTCCATAACACGACATTCATCCACAGCTGGGATTGATCCCAACGGCGCGACGCGCTCGTGACTGTGCTGCGCATAGGATTGTGGGTCAGAATATCACATCCCTTTTTGGCATACTATATAGTATGGAACTTCCATACTATAGCATACTTCCATGCTATATTATGTAAAAAAAAAAAAAGTCCCCAACACATAGTACGGACAAATGTAGCATGCAAAAAATACCAGGATGACTTGCTGCATCCGGTCACATTTTTCAGTATGCATGTTTTTCTGGCTATTCTACCCACAATCCTCTACACAGCGAAGATTTCTCTCATCCAATGAGCAGCTGAGGACCCAGACAGCTGACGGTGCGTGGACAGGGTCATCCAATGAGCAGCTGAGAGACCCAGACAGCTGACGGTGCGTGGACAGGGTCATCCAATGAGCAGCTGAGGACCCAGACAGCTGACGGTGCGTGGACAGGGTCATCCAATGAGCAGCTGAGGACCCAGACAGCTGACGGTGCATGGACAGCGTCATCCAATGAGCAGCTGAGAGACCCAGACAGCTGACGGTGCGTGGACAGGGTCATCCAATGAGCAGCTGGGAGGACCCAGACAGCTGACGGTGCGTGGACAGCGTCATCCAATGAGCAGCTGAGGACCCAGACAGCTGACGGTGCGTGGACAGGGTCATCCAATGAGCAGCTGAGGACCCAGACAGCTGACGGTGCGTGGACACGCAGTGATGAGGAAGTAGAATCACATGAGTGCTTCTATCTGTATTTCTAGTATCAGCAGCATTATAAATGCATCCGTTGTCAAAAGGAAATGCCGACAAACTGGTTCTGCCAGCTATGTGGTCCCAAATAAATGTTAAGCTTGTTGGATACGTTATTTGACTGCCTCCCAGTTTCTAGCTTCATAACTAAACATTTGTTTGTTTTTCCTCTGATGTAACAGAACAGGTTTGGAAACGGGTTATTTGGATAAACAGTCCACGTATCGGTTGCCTAATCTACATGTTTACTCTCTTGCCTGAATAAAATGTAAAAACGTAAAGTGAGTGTGGATGAAATTACAGTCTCACTAATGTTAGCCACACAAGTTGTTCTTTTCTGTTTTCCTACCTGACTGTTCTAACTTTGTAGTTCGTTCCCCTAGAATCAGTCTGTTAAAACTACAAATTGCTTCTGTGTGACATCCCTGTCCTCTTCATCCTGAAACTGCATGTCACTTCCTTTCTCACGTTATAAGATATCACTCCCGAGCCAGAAACACCACTCTGGCTGAGGAAGCACTTCCTGTTTTCAGAGTCCGCTTTGCAAACCGTAAACATCAGAATAAACCTATTGTCTTTGTTTGAAACCAGCTTGACCGACCACTCAGCGTGTTCTTGAAATCTAAACTAAACCAAGTAAGATTTTTCATATGAGTGACAACGACATTAACAGTCGAGCGCCAAAATGAGCCTGCTTTATAATCACTTCTGGCTGGTGAGAAATGCATTCTATGGTACTTAGCTTGAAGTAGGCTCAAATGTCCCATGTGTATGCACACTGCATGCTAGGTACGTACTTTGTAAGGGCAGCTGTAGTAGGTGCTAGTAGTAAAAAGTAGAAGTATGCAATTCAGAACGCAGCCCCAGACTTCTCTGCCGTAGAATCCCAAACATCTCCCCTTGTATCCCAGAATCCTCTACCCTGGTATCCCAGAATCCTCTACCCTGGGCTGCGTTCCAAATCGCATACTTCTACTTCTTACTACCAGTACGTACTACAGCTGCCCTTAGAAAGTACGTACTTTGCAAGCAGTAGGCATCCAATTGGGACATACTACCTTGTCATAACATTGCGCCTTGAAATTTGCCCACATCCGTCGCTGTCCATAACGCGACCTTCGTCTACAGCTGTCACGACTCGCACATGTGACGCACATTTCCGCTGCGCACAGGATTGTGGGTCAGAATAGCCAGAAGAGCCTGCTGGCTTGCATACTGCAAAATACGACCGGATGTAGTAGGAAATCCTGGTATTTACATACTGCATGTGGCATACTATGTATTGGGACATACTACATCCTGTTTTGGCATACTATATAGTAGGGTAGTATGCGATTCGAAACGCAGCCCTGGTATCCCAGAATCCTCTACCCTGGTATCCCAGAATCCTCTACCCTGGTATCCCAGAATCCTCTACCTTTCTCATAGATGCTGACGAACCCTCCTTGGCAGACCTCCTCCAGCAGGCTTCTGAAATCTGACACCGCTGTCATCACCGACACAAAGGTGAAGTTGGGGTCAAAGTTCACAGCAGGCAGGTCTCCCAGCGCAGGGGACGTCCTGAGAGACTGGCAGCTCTGGACACAGACAGACAGACGCGCACGGGGACATGTAAGTGTTTGAGTAACTAGGCTGGTGAAATGGACAGAGTATAAATACATTATGAAATGCAACAGCACATTCATTAGGGAGCCCAGATGAGAGGCCAGAGACAGGAGGAACACGTAGAGGAACACGTGGTCTAAAGGGTCAGGATTTGAACCCATGGAGCAAACAGGTGTGTTTGTGTGTGTGTGTGTGTGTGTGTGTGTGTGTGTGCGTGTTTGTGTGTGTGTGTGTGTGTGTGTGTGTTTGTTTGTGTGTGAGTGTGTGTTTGTGTGTGTGCGTGTGTGTGTGTGCGTGTGTGTGTGTGTGTGTTTGTGTGTGAGTGTGTGTTTGTGTGTGTGCGTGTGTGTTACCTGGAGGAAGTGGACGTGGTCCTCCGTGTGCGAGAGCCGCTCCAGCTCGGCGTCCGTCTTCCTCAGCTCCGCCATCTCCTGCTCCAGCTTACCCAGAAGCCCCTGCGCCTCCTTCACCGCCCTCTCCTCCTGCACCCGGATCAGCTCCCTCATCTCGAACCTCTTCAGCTCGATGGAGCGGATGAGCTGGGAGAAGGCCTCCTCGCTGTCCTCCACGGCGGCGCGGGCTGAGCGCTGGGGAGAGATGACCGTAGCGACCTCAGACACACGCCTGGCTAGAGGCTGCTGACGCACTCAGGGTTTAAAACCAGACCCCGTCGTTTCAAAAGAGAAAAGTCCATCCAGGCACTCAAATCAAGTATTCGGAGGGATGTGATGATGTTTAGAAGCCTTTAATGTGTCGGGTTTACATGGTCAAAACATGCCGATATTTTAAATGATGTAAACCCGACACATTAAAGGCTTCTAAACATCATCACATCCCTGCCGAATACTTGATTTGAGTGCCTGGATCGACTATTCTGTTGTGAAATTGCCTCCATTCCCTGAGATCCAAGAGCACCTACAACACCAACAATTTATCCCCCTTTCCGAGCGCCTGGTTGTTCCTCCGTGTTGTCGGGCCCTGTCGTGTGGGGTTGGGGTTAGGGGGTAGGGGTAGGGGTAGGGATAGGGGTTAGGGGTAGGGGTTAGGGGTAGGGGTAGGGATAGGGGTAGGGGTTAGGGGTTAGGGGTTAGGGGTTAGGGGTTAGGGGTTAGGGGTTAGGGGTTAGGGGTAGGGGTTAGGGGTTAGGGGTTAGGGGTAGGGGTTAGGGGTAGGGGTTAGGGGTAGGGGTAGGGGTAGGGATAGGGGTAGGGGTTAGGGGTAGGGGTTAGGGGTTAGGGGTTAGGGGTTAGGGGTAGGGGTTAGGGGTTAGGGGTTAGGGGTAGGGGTAGGGGTAGGGGTAGGGGTTAGGGGTAGGGGTAGGGATAGGGATAGGGGTTAGGGGTAGGGATAGGGGTTAGGGGTAGGGGTAGGGGTAGGGGTTAGGGGTAGGGGTAGGGATAGGGGTAGGGGTAGGGGTTAGGGGGTAGGGGTAGGGGGTAGGGGGTAGGGGTAGGGGGTAGGGGGTAGGGGTAGGGGTTAGGGGTAGGGATAGGGGTTAGGGGTAGGGGTAGGGGTTAGGGGTAGGGGTTAGGGGTAGGGGTAGGGGTAGGGGTAGGGATAGGGGTAGGGGTAGGGGTTAGGGGTAGGGATAGGGGTTAGGGGTAGGGGTAGGGGTAGGGGTTAGGGGTTAGGGTTAGGGGTAGGGTTAGGGGGTAGGGGGTAGGGTTAGGGATTTGTGTTGGGTTGGGCTTGAAACGACTGGTTTGTCTGTGGTGCACTGGCCTGCCGCATTATTCCCTCCCCAACTATGTGTTGTGTATTTACTGTGGTAGACTATGTGTGTGCTCTTTTACAGGATGTGTATGGTGTGCTGTGGTGTCCAAGGATCATATTGTGGGTGAGTAATCAGTTCTGACTATGTGTGTGTATTTATTGTGTTTTACTATGTGTACGTGTGTTCTTTTACAGGTCATATATGTTGTTCTGTGGTTCCCGGAGGCCATGATGTAGGTGGGTAATCAGTTCTGGCTATGTGTCTGTAGTTATTGTGTTAGTCTGTGTATATGTGTGTTCTTTTATAGTGTGTGTATGGTGTGTTATGGTTCCCGGGAGGTCATGAATGGGTGAGTGATGCATTGTGACTATGTGTACGTTTTTAAGGCTTTGGGTTATGTGTATGCTTTTATGCGAATTTGTATGATGTGTTGGGTACAGACCCCCGAGGAAGGGGCTGTGACACAGGTCAGTGGTGTAATGTTGTGTAGGGCTACTGTAGGAAGCTATGGGAAAGGGGGGGCACAGGGGTATAAGTGCTGTCAGGGGTTAGTAGTGGGGGTAAAACCATGCAGGGGGAGATGCCAGATCTCCCAAGTGCTAAGTAAAATAAGTGCTAAACGTAAATAAGTGCTATAAGAAGATAAATATAAGTGCTATAAAACCATAAATACATGCATCCACACAAGGTAAAACATCACACATATAAATATACATATAAAAGCATAAAAACATGAATGTTAGTGGCCCCAGACAAGGTAAGAGTATAGGTAAGCAGAGGGTAGTTATGTTGAGAATGAATCCGGTTTGTATTACTTATTGTTCTGTTGTCACTTCCCCTCTCAGGGGGGCCTGTTGTATGTATGATTAAAGTTTTTCATTCAGGCCTCCGGGTGTTATTGTATGTAATGTTTGTATCCATCTGCGTTCCTGTGCCCTCCGTTGGGGTAGGGGTTAGGGGTTAGGGGTAGGGGTTAGGGGTTAGGGGTAGGGGTAGGGGTTAGGGGGTAGGGGTTAGGGGTAGGGGTAGGGGTAGGGTTAGGGGTAGGGGTAGGGGTAGGGGTTAGGGGGTAGGGGGTAGGGGTTAGGGGTAGGGTTAGGGGTAGGGTTAGTGGTTAGTGGTTAGTGGTTAGGGGTAGGGTTAGGGGTAGGGTTAGGGGTTAGGGTTAGGGGTTAGGGGTAGGGGTTAGGGGTACTCACGCTGAGGGAGGCGATGGCTTGTCTCAGCTCCTGCACCTCCTTCTCCCTCACCTGGATCCGTCGCTGGGAGCTCCTCTGCAGCTCCCCGAGCTGAGTCTGAGGGTACAGACGAGTTAGGCACACACCTGGGAGTTGTAGTCCATTTCAAAAGAACTTACATAACCCATGCTGGACTCTTAACAATTTAAGTTACCACCACCAGTCATCAATACAGATCAATCCATTCGGATAAGCTGATCAGTGTGAGAGCGGCTTGGCCGTGTCACATGGTCAAAAACAATGCTTCAACTAAGACGTAGAATCATCAACTTTCTCACATGAGAGGAAACCATGATCAAAGACCCAGCTGACACCAACCTTAACTTTAGCCTATTCTCTTCTGTCCAATATCTATTAGAACAAAATGTCCTTGTACAATATTAACTTGGTACATAGAATTTGTAATGGACCAGCTCTCCAACGCTTATCTCTAAAGGTGACCACAACAAACCGGCCAGGGGTGACAGGTCAGTCAGAGTCTCACCTGTCTCTCCTGTATTTCTGTCTCAGCTAAAACTGTGTCGTGGCCTTTATGCTCATTCGTTAAGCAAAGGTAACAGATGCATTTGTGGTCAGTGCGACAGTAGAACTCCAGCAGCTTGTCGTGATCAGGGCAGATGGTCTCCTGGAGCTTCTTGGAGGCCCCGACCAGTCTGTGCTTCTTGAAGGCCGGTGAGTCGTAGTGGGGTTGGAGGTGGGTCTGGCAGTACGAGGCCAGGCAGACCAGGCAGGACTTCACAGCCTTGTGTTTCCTCCCGGGACACACGTCGCATCCCACGTCCTCCGGTCCGGCGTGGCTCCCCGGCGTGGTGGCGCATTCAGACTGGAGACTTGTCTTCTTGAACCTCTCCACCACGTCGGATAGGATGGTGTTCCTGCCCAGCAGGGGCCTGGGGTTGAAGGTCTGTCTGCACTGGGGACAGCACACCCCCATGTAGTCATCCTCCCAGTAGCTCCTGATACAGCCGGAGCAGTAACTGTGTCCACACGGGATGGTCACGGGGTCCTTCAGGACATCCAGACAGATCGAGCAGTTGAACTGGTCCTTGTCGAGGACGAGCCCCGCCTGAGCCATCTTAGGGGCTAGGAAATGTCAGCAGTGAAATTAAATAACTTGGAAGGTAACCGGAAACAGCAGCTGGTTTGTTTACAGGAAGGGAGGGTGGTGGGAGGGGCCAGAAACAAGCGTCAGAGAAGGGCGTGGCTAGGAGACCAAACAGTCCAGAGAAACTAAACCTGAATATTATTGAATGGATGAAAGAGCACGAAACTTCCCCACATTCAGACTGAACACTGACTCCAAACAACTCGAGTTGTTTCCCTATTATACTTTAACAAAACCTCTAAGGTGGACATAACCTGTTTTTTTATGAGGTGACACTAGGTGGCGATATTGACCGTGAAGGAAAACTGGTTGAAATCATGTCGAGGGGGTGTTATGGCATTATTAGTACATAAAAGTGAGCAAATCCAGATTCCACACTATGGCTCAATGGAATGGTGCTTTATTCAAATGTACAGAATTGACATTCCTCCTAATTCCAGTTATGATTATGCATTCACTTTTGATACAGTGTATATAGCCTATATACAATTAGAAAATAAATACAATGCATTTGTGAAATAGTACATTTCCCATTTATCATAAATAAATTATAACATAATTATATCACTCTCAAAACTTCAAGTAAACAGAAGATATCCTTTTAAAAAACAATTAAAATAAATAAAATAAAAGGTAGTTCATAGGTCATTTCATATTGAACATTGCACATTGCTTTGGCCACGCACAGGTACAATACAGCTTCGGTGCATCCAGTGTGTGACGAAAGTAAATCATTTCATTTCAGACACTCAAACCAGACATTAGTGCAACATGTTAGGAAATGCTCTGAACATATGAATATATACTTAGGTTGTCCTCACTATAAAGTTTCTAAAGGGTGTTTCATTCAAATATGAAAGGGCTCTTTTCATTTCAGATTGCTTGCGTGTACAGAATAATGAAATGATTGTCCTTTGTGAGTTCAGACTAAAATCATTTAGGGAAGAATCTAACTCGAGATACATGGCATGCATGTAACTTAAAACTTTTTCTAACTAGCATGCAACTGATGTCGATAGAATAGCATTAATTCTTCTGCATGCTAACCCCAAGTGAAGATTTGACTTCCACCCCTTAAAGGCCATGTTTTCGATACTGGGGGCGTGGGCATGGCTCTTTCTCCACAGTCATCATCCCTTCTTTCTGACTGAAGCAGCCGTTCAGTCGTGTGAGTTTGGTTGACTCACCAGCAGCTCATTGACCGTACCTTGTTCCCAGTGCAAAGTATTCATTTCATAACACTAAAGTCTTTACGTTCATCATCGGTTGCAGCAGTATTCCTGCTTATTAACTCACAAACTGTATGGAATACGGTCCTATAAGATATACTACAAAGGTTGGTTTACTCTAAGTGGAAGGTAATAATGATATCAGTGTGTATACAGTGGGAGCGTGCATGATATGAGTTGGAGGGGACAGCAGGTCATTTCTTGTCCTGTGCTGGTATCACTTGTCCTGTGCTGGTATCACTTGTCCTTCTCCTCTAGCCCGCTCTCTGCTCTCAAGGCCTGGCTACTGGCGGAGATGTAGCTGATCCAATGCTTCAGGTCCTCAGGGTAGTCAGGGCACTCCACCTGCAGCGCACACACACACGCACGCACACGCACACGCACACACACGCACGCACGCACGCATACGCAAACACAGACAGACAGACACACACACACAAACAGACACACACGCACACGCACACACACACACGTGTTAGGAGACAAATGAGTTGAATACAGAGCGCAGACAAGGCCTCCCCTCTCCTCTCCTGCCCTGTCGAACCTTGGTCTTGCACAGGTGCTCCATGATCTTCTCCGGGGATCCGTGCACCACGTTCTGCCTGCAGAGCATGACGGCCGAGACGAAGCCGTCCCTCTTGGAGACGAACCGCTGCTCCACGTAGAACGACTTGTCGTCCCAGGCCAGGATGCGGGTCCGTATCTCGAACGCCTCCCCGAACGCCAAGGAGCGTCGGTAGCGGATGGTGGAGGCCCCCACCACCATGGTGGCCCCTAGGACACGGGTGGCCTTGAATAAGCCGTTCCGCGAGTAGTAGTGGAACCTGGCAAAGTCACACTCCCTCAGGTAGCGTGAGTTATTCATGTGACCCATGTAGTCCAGGTCGTGGGGAAGCACTCTGCCCACCACCGTCTGCTCCTTCAGGACGTCCCAGATGCGGGGCTGGAAGAAGGCCTGGATGGCCACCGCCGCGCCCCGGAGGAAGTACCACACATCCAGACTGCAGAACAGCAGGAGGAGCAGCGCCAGCACCCACAGCAACATGCTTCTGAAACAGGAGAACACAGCTTTAAATGTTAATACTGCATATCTGGTGTCCAAGGCTTTCTAGGATAATCCAGAGTCTCCATCAGTTCAGTGGAGCAGTTTGATGGAAATAATCAATGAAAATTGCTCAAGGCTTATAGGGGGATTTAGACCATTTCATCACCTGGGCCTACTTCACGTATTACAGTTGACCTCATCAATGACATAAGAAGTCATTTTATGACATTTTTTTTTAAATGTGCGATCAACTCAAATTTAATTTCAACCACGATATATCAAACATCTTATTCTGATCCGTAGGGGGAATCTCGACCTTTCCTAAATGAATTGTAATATTACATCTTTCTTTCCACTACCGTGCAGTGTGAGCATGCTAGCTGGCTTTTGCTAGCTATTGCGGCTGTAATTCTAGGTCTTGCGCCATTTTTTCATGAACACTGATTAAGTAATCTTTTTCTGGATATAATTATGAAATCTCGATCGACTGTTTTTTATTTCAAGTGGTGTATTTTTTACTCACCGCGCCTTTCCAAATGTAGTGAAGTGAAGACGCCGGTACAATCTGTAGATGCGTCACTTCCGGCCCTATCATCGTACTCACATCCCATTGGTGTGCTCACTTCCGGCCCTATCATCGTACTCACATCCCATTGGTGGAAAACACGTCTACACTGTCCTGACTCCTGACGTTACTAGGTGCAAAGATTAAACATCTGACACGCATAAGAAAATACCGGTTAAATAAAATACAAATAAAATAAATAATCCCAAAATGAGATGTTGACACGCAATGAGCAAAGCTGAAATCTTCCTTCATTTATATCATTCTTATTCAGTCATCAATACCATTAAACGGAAGGCAGATGATTCAGTGTAAACCAAAATCATTTTATTCACAGCAATTAATCCGTTGAGTCCACCCACTTTCACATGAATACAATTCACATCATAAGGGCAGTAGCCATCAACAGCCATAAACATCAACAGTCACAAACACAAGGTGAATTATAAACCTACAATGGGTGATTACCCATATCATACAGTATGTTCATTTACACATGGAAAAGCACCCGTGTATTAAAGTCTCTCTCAAATAGGAAACTGTGCAAGTGTGTGTGTGTGTGTGTGTGTGTGTGTGTGTGTGTGTGTATGACTGTGTTAAGACGTGAGGAACCAAGGTGTTAGAGCACTGGTAGGAGGCTGGAAGCTTGTCCTGTGCTGGTATCACTTGTCCTGTGCTGGTATCACTTGTCCTTCTCCTCTAGCCCGCTCTCTGCTCTCAAGGCCTGGCTACTGGCGGAGATGAAACTGATCCAATGCTTCAGGTCCTCAGGGTAGTCAGGGCACTCCACCTGCGCGCGCACACACACACACACACGCACACGCACACGCACGCACACACACACACACACACAGATTACAGATTTCCTTTATTGTCATTGTAACATTGCTGGTACAACTAAATTAAAACTCACACCTAACGGGGCTCCAATAATAAAATAGAAAAGTAGATAAATAATAAAAATAGAAATATATGTAAAAGTGCACTAATGCATACACACACACACACGCACACACACGATACAAACCATCAGCCGAGGGATCATTTCTACGGCCCATGTGGGTGAGCTGTGGGTAAAAAGCCTCTTACCTTCCTCTGACACAGGAAGCGCAGGATCTTATCTGGACTGCTGCGCATCACGTTCTGTTTGCAGAGCATCACCGCGGAAACCAGGCCGTCTTTCTGGGACACGAACCTCTGCTCCAGGTAGAAGGACTTATCGTCCCAGGCCACGATGCGACTGCACAGCTCGAAGCCCTCGCCCACGCACAGCGCCCGGCGGTAGCGGATGGTCGTCGCCCCCACCACCATGGCGGCGCCCAGCGCACGGGTGGCCTTGAACACGCCGTTCCGCGTGTAGAGGGAGAAGCGGGCGAAGTCGCACTCGCGCAGGTAGCGGGCGTTGTTCATGTGGCCCAGGTCCATGTCGTGAGGGAGGACGCGGCCCGACACGCTCTGCTCGCCCAGGACGTCCCTGACCACGGGCTGGAACCACGCCTGGACCACCGCCGCCGCCGCACGCAGGAAGTACCACACGTCCAGGCTGCAGAACAACGCCAGGAGGACGGACAGCACACACACCAATGTCCCCCGCATACACAACCATACCGACCTGTAGAGAAATACCACAAGATTATAATCCCTCTGTAGAGAAATACCACAGCAGATTATAATCCCTCTGTAGAGAAATACCACAGCAGATTATAATCCCTCTGTAGAGAAATACCACAAGATTATAATCCCCCTGTAGAGAAATACCACAAGATTATAATCCCTCTGTAGAGAAATACCACAAGATTATAATCCCTCTGTAGAGAAATACCACAAGATTATAATCCCTCTGTAGAGAAATACCACAGCAGATTATAATCCCTCTGTAGAGAAATACCACAGCAGATTATAATCCCTCTGTAGAGAAATACCACAAGATTATAATCCCCCTGTAGAGAAATACCACAAGATTATAATCCCCCTGTAGAGAAATACCACAAGATTATAATCCCTCTGTAGAGAAATACCACAAGATTATAATCCCTCTGTAGAGAAATACCACAAGATTATAATCCCTCTGTAGAGAAATACCACAAGATTATAATCCCTCTGTAGAGAAATACCACAAGATTATAATCCCTCTGTAGAGAAATACCACAGCAGATTATAATCCCTCTGTAGAGAAATACCACAGCAGATTATAATCCCCCTGTAGAGAAATACCCCAGCAGATTATAATCCCCCTGTAGAGAAATACCACAGCAGATTATAATCCCTCTGTAGAGAAATACCCCAGCAGATTATAATCCCTCTGTAGAGAAATACCACAGCAGATTATAATCCCTCTGTAGAGAAATACCACAAGATTATAATCCCCCTGTAGAGAAATACCCCAGCAGATTATAATCCCCCTGTAGAGAAATACCCCAGCATATTATAATCCCTCTGTAGAGAAATACCACAGCAGATTATAATCCCTCTGTAGAGAAATACCACAGCAGATTATAATCCCTCTGTAGAGAAATACCACAGCAGATTATAATCCCTCTGTAGAGAAATACCACAAGATTATAATCCCCCTGTAGAGAAATACCCCAGCATATTATAATCCCTCTGTAGATAAATAGTCATAATCAAGTCATTGCTCCACTTTGTTCTCTGCACTTTCTCACTTCCGCCTGGTTGTAATGTCTAGTTAACTCAATATTTTCTAGGAGCTTGTTGCTAAATTACTTTTCTGTGTGTCTTATTACGTGTTATACATCCTATAATGGGTTACTGGGATATAGCTGATGATTTGTCTTGAGAAAGGCCTAAAGCCGAAACGTTGACAATAAAAGCAGAGTAAAATGAGTGTGGGAGTGAATGTGTTTCTTCTATGAGAATGTTTAAAGACCAACTCCCAGCACCAGTGAGAGAGTGCATGTTGAGAACACTTTACTGGGATATAGCTAACATTACCTGCAATTCAGGTTAAATTTGTATTATGTATTCACTCCAAATTTTTTGATAGTGTTATGTCTCTTATAATGTAGTATTTATACTGTGCATATGTGCTCTGTAATATGTTCATATGATATAGTTAATACAGCTAAACATTTTCCAGGAGCTTGATCGGTCCCCTGGTTGAGAGGGCAGGGACGGGTTTTTACAGCTCAAATGAGTCAACTGGTTATTTTCTTCCCTCTGGAAAATTGGGGGTAGGATCAGTATTTACAATCTCTCCCTCCTTTCTTTCTGGGAAGCACATTGTGTGGCCTTTGTGTATGAAATGCGCTATATAAATAAAGTTTGATTTGATAGCAGATTATAATCCCTCTGTAGAGAAATACCACAGCAGATTATAATCCCTCTGTAGAGAAATACCACAGCAGATTATAATCCCTCAGGAAGAATCTATTAAGCGCCAATTCGCCTACTGCCATATGCCCAGCCATTAACTGCTTATCCTGCAAAATAATGTGAAACTAAGGACTTGGAAAATGATAAATGATTATTCAGATAATGATGTCTCTATTTCTCAGTTGTCTGAGCAGAGATAGCAGAGGGCCTAGAGGTGGAGATTAGGGCTGCACGATTATGACAAAAGATAATAATTGCGATTATTTGCTTAAAAATGGTAATTGCGATTAATAATTGCGATTAATATTTAATATATAATATTAATATATAATAACCAAAATGCTCCCAAATCACGGACGTTGATCCCTTTCTTGCTACTAACTCACTGACCTCGTTTTCACTCATTTTTTCACTACTCACGTCTGCGGGTACTCTTGTGACACTTGTCTTGACCTACTGCTTATCTGTCTTCTCAGTGAAATTGCTGTGCACAGCGCACTCAGCGGGAACGCACGTGATTGGTCAGACAGCATAAGCGCCTGTGATTCGTCCGTGTAGTCCTAGCACACTCAATTCAAAGCAAAATTATTAATCACATTAATTGCAGCCTTTTGCGATTAGTTAATCGCAGAGGTCATAATCGCGATTTCGATTAATTCACGATTAATTGTGCAGCCCGAGTGGAGATAGTAACAGTGAGAGGGTGGGTGAGCAGCCTGCTCCCTGGGTGTGGTGACTCAGTAGACTACAGTATGCTGCTGCTCTCTGGGTGTGGTGACTACAGTATGCTGCTGCTCTCTGGGTGTGGTGACTCAGTAGACTACAGTATGCTGCTGCTCTCTGGGTGTGGTGACTACAGTATGCTGCTGCTCTCTGGGTGTGGTGACTACAGTATGCTGCTGCTCTCTGGGTGTGGTGACTACAGTATGCTGCTGCTCTCTGGGTGTGGTGACTACAGAATGCTGCTGGTGATGAAATGCACCTCAAGAGCTGCATGCCATTTAGAAGCGTTTTGTAATAACTGGTTTTACAGGAAAGGTGACAAACTTGAGTCAGTGAGATTTGTAACATGTTGGTCTGTTCACGGTGGCTCGGTGCGTTACACCGCTGCCTCACAGCAACAAGGTCCTGGGTTCGATTCCCACATGGCGCTATCGCCAGGGCATTTCTGTGTGGAGTTCTCCCTGGCGCTCACTCAGGTTCCCTCAACATAGAACCCCAATATGAAACACACGCAGAAGAACAGATGCTCTCCTGTCCCTCCCTGACCAGGATTGGACCGAGCGCTGTGATTGGTCCCTGGGCGTGGCTCCTGCAGGTGCCCACGGCTCCTGGTGGCCCTTGGAGGGACAGCACAGGATGGGTCAAAGGTAGAGAACTCATTTCACCAGCCCACCTAATGTGTGTGTGTTCCTGTGTCGCCCACTGCATGCATGTGTTGGAGTCAAATTCTGTGTGACAGGTTCTGTGAAATTTCTTCTTCACAATCTCTAAGTCTCAAACCAATATGCTAAACCCAACAAGTATTGTTGTAGGTTACAGTATAATGTCGATTGTAGCTTTTTATGAAACTTAGGAATAAATAAACTCAGAAGTTTGGTGGACAGAGTTGGCAGGACACGCGTATTGCAATGGAGTGCAGTAGTCGGTCACACACACGGACTGGACTGTAACTTGCTCTCAGAAACGTGTTCTTACTGTTCATTATCATCACAATTGCATTTTCTACTTGATCAACACTTCGCTCTTTAGCAAACTTTGAACTGAGTATCTATCTTAGAACGGGACTTGATCAAACGCGATACGGCCACATTTCTTGTCGTTTCAATACGGTAAACACAAATGAAAACTAGTCATAACGTGTATATTTGGACACAAACTCACACGGATGGCGTCTGGTTTTCTTCCATATCGGTCAAGTCTGATATGCTGCTCAGCTGCAGTCAACAACGAATCAGCAGCAAAGTTTCCAGGCGACTCTTTCTATGACATTTCCGGGGGAACGAACGCTGATTGGCCGAAAGCTGGTTGGAATTAACCCGTTTGACGCATCCTTCCAGTTTACTATTTAGGAAGTGTAGGATGTTAGAGACACACCAAACACATCCCATTTGTTTTAAATAAGTATGTAGGCCTATGTTTATCACATCATTATAAAATCTATGAAATATAACATCAATTAGCCTACATTCTAGACTTCTACTTTTTTTTAGTCATCTTGTTCATCATTCAACAACCAATCACCATTCAAAACGATTATAATCGTAAGAAATAAATTCGTATTTTCTTATTTTCAACATCTAAGTGTAAGGCAGTTACATACATGCAATAGTTGTCCACCAGGGTATGGAGGGTGCCGTGGTCCTGTAAATCTGGCCTTCTCTTTATCAGAGCCCTGGCAGAGCTGGTCTGGGGGTCGGTCTTGACCAGGGAGCACTGCTATTACACAAGTCTGGGTCTTTGGGAGCATGTCTTGACCAGGGAGAACTACTATTACACAAGTCTGGGTCTTTGGGAGCATGTCTTGACCAGGGAGAACTACTATTAGACAAGTCTGGGTCTTTGGGAGCATGTCTTGGCCAGGGAGCAGAAGACGAGCAGTTCTGTGACTCTGGATGTCTTGGCCAGTAGGAAGACAAGCTCTTCATCACCTTAATGGAGGAGTATTGATTGTGGTGCGGAAGCTCCATCTGTGTCCGCAATAGTAATGAAGCCAAAGACAAGGAGCCATCTGGGGATATCGGGGAACAGAGAAGGAGTGTTTGTCTTTTGTGTGTGTGTGTGTGTGTGTGTGTGTGTGTGCGTGTGTGTGTGTGTGCGTGTGTGTGTGTATAGATAGATAAGATACTTTATTGATCCCCCCAGGGGGAAATTTGGCATTTTATCAGCTGGAAATTACAGAAAGGTTGGAAAGAGAAGAAGCACTCGATACAGAGTCACAAAAAGACACAAGATAAGAGAGAGGGGGGGGAGGGGAGGGGGGGGGGGGGTAGCAGCATAACAAGAGGGATATCAGGGACTAAGTGCATCCATATGTACTGTAACTGTGCAGAATATAATATAAAATGGTAAATGGACTACACTTATATAGCGCTTTTCCACCTTAGCGGCACTCAAAGAGCTTTACAATGGCCTCTCATTCACCCATTCACACACCAATGGCAGTAGCTGCCATGCAAGGTGCTAACCTGCTCATTGGGAGCAATTTTGGGGTTAGGTGTCTTGCTCAAGGACACTTCGACATGGTGACAGTCGGAGCTGGGATTCGAACCGCTGACCCTTCGATCATTGAACGACCCGCTCTACCAACTGAGCTACAGCCGCCCCATAAAAGGGTGATATATATGTACTACATACATTCAGTCTAGGCTAAGGCTAAGTTAGGCTTATAGGCTACTATAACTTATAGGCTAACTATAGGCTATATAGGCTAACTATAACTATACAGGTAGGTAAGTCAAGGAGTATACATACATGCATACATACAGGTTGTCTAGGTGTATCTAGTAATATACATGTATACATACATGCATACGTGCACACCCCTTTGACACACGGCTGCTGGCACAAAGGAAGGTCTGAACCGTAGTGCACCTGGGTGGGAGGAGCCTGTGGACCTGGGTGGGAGGAGCCTGTGCACCTGGGTGGGAGGAGCCTGTGGCTGAAGGTGCTCCCCATCTGCCACAGCTCGTTATAGAGGGGATGGGAGGGGTTGTCCAGGATGGACTTCAGTTTGTCACTCATCCTCCTCTCTGCCAGTCTCCAGGCTGTCCTGTTGTTGCCCCACAAAAAGAACCAGTCTTCAGTTTGCTTGTCTCCCCAGACCTGGTGTTGCCCCCCCAGCAGGCGACGGTAAAGAACAGTGTGCTGCTCCCACAGACTGGTAGAACATCCACAGACTGGTAGAACATCCTCAGCAGTCTGCTACACACATCAAAGACCTGAGCCTCCTGAGGAAGAACAGTCTGCTCTGTCCTTTCCTGTAGAGGGCCTCAGTGATGTCAGCCCAGTCCAGTTTGTTGATCAGGTGCTCTCCCAGGAACTTGGATGAGTCCACCATCTCAACCTCCTCTCCCTGGATGGTGATGGCGGGGGTGACGCTCACATGGTGCCGCTGACGGCGCGTCGGTGCTGGCGAGACTCTCCCCCGGCAGACGTTGGTTTCTGATGTTAATTAAAGAAAGTCTGATAATTGCTCTAACACCGTTTTGATCATACAATGGATGTGGGTGGGCACCTTGAAAAATCATTCAAAAACATGTAAAACTCTCGATTTCAAAGACAAGAAGCTCATCGAGGGGGTAATTGGTGTCGGTTGGTGTTCTGACATCAAATTCGCCGCAAAGTATGAATCCTGTAGGGTTTTATTGATACTTTTATGAAATCCCATGACTTGTATTGAAGCGACCGTTGTAGATGTGTAGATCAATCCGCAGAGAGGATTCAGGAAGCGGAACTACTTACGGTAGCTATTGTTATTGTTTATGTTGCTAGGCTACCTAGTTTGCGGAAGTTTACACACGTATGTGCTGCGACTAAATAGTTCTATGCTAAATATTTAAAAAAGCCTTTCCAGATGAACTAGAATCCTTTTTTACGGCGAATTACATGTCAGAACGCCAACTAACACCTCGGTGAGTTTCTTGTCTTTGAAATTGAGAGTTTAACATGTTTTTGAATGATTTTTCAAGGTGCCCACCCACATCCATTGTATGACCTAAACGGTGGTACAGCAATTATCAGACTTTCTCAAAAGTGCTAGTTTTGTCAACGTTTTGATCTGAACCATTGTATATGATCATAAGTAACCTTAAAACAGGGCTAAACATGCATTTTCCCTTTACTACTCCTTTAAGAATATAGCTGTCCATTCAGGCAGGCTGACGTCAAAAAGTCTCTGTTAAAATATCGCTCTCCATGGTCCTGAAATTGTTCCTACTGGACTTCCTGCGTTTGTTGAAACGCCGCATAGTCCAGTAAAAAGTTACCCTCACGGGAGAGAGACTACCACCATGGAGAGAGAGAGAGAGAGATAGAGAGAGAGAGGGGGGGAGAGAGAGAGAGAGAGAGAGAGAGAGAGAGAGGGAGAGAGAGAGAGAGAGAGAGAGAGGGAGAGATTGAGAGAGAGAGGGAGAGAGAGAGATTGAGAGCGAGAGATTGAGAGATTGAGAGAGAGAGAGGGAGAGAGGGAGAGAGAGAGAGAGATTGAGAGAGAGAGAGAGAGATTGAGAGAGAGAGAGAGAGAGAGGGAGAGAGAGATTGAGAGAGAGAGAGAGAGAGAGAGGGAGAAATTGAGAGAGAGAGAGAGAGGGAGAGATTGAGAGAGAGATAGAGAGAGAGAGATTGAGAGAGAGAGAGAGAGAGAGGGAGAGAGAGAGAGAGATTGAGAGAGAGAGAGATTGAGAGAGAGAGGGAGAGAGAGAGATTGAGAGAGAGTAGAGAGCGAGAGAGAAAGGGAGAGAGAGAGAGAGAGATAGAGAGAGAGGGAGAGAGAGAGAGAGATTGAGAGAGATAGAGAGATTGAGAGAGAGAGAGAGAGGGAGAGAGAGAGAGAGATTGAGAGAGAGAGAGAGAGAGAGAGAGAGAGGGAGAGATTGAGAGAGAGAGAGGGAGAGATTGAGAGAGAGAGGGAGAGATTGAGAGAGAGAGGGAGAGATTGAGAAAGAGATAGAGAGAGAGAGATTGAGAGAGAGAGAGGGAGAGAGAGAGAGATTGAGGGAGAGATTGAGAGAGAGAGAGGGAGAGAGAGATTGAGAGAGAGAGAGAGAGAGAGAGAGGTAGAGAGAGAGAGAGAGAGAGAGAGAGATTGAGAGAGAGAGGTAGAGAGAGAGAGAGAGAGAGAGGTAGAGAGAGAGAGATAGAGATTGAGAGAGAGGGAGAGAGATAGAGAGAGAGAGAGAGAGAGAGAGGGAGAGAGAGAGATTGAGAGAGAGTAGAGAGCGAGGAGAGAGAGAGAGAGAGAGAGAGAGAGAGAGAGAGATATAGAGAGAGGGAGAGAGAGAGAGAGAGAGAGGCTAGGATGCGCAGTCTCATTTAAAAGTCACTAACATCGAGGAGGAATGTTGTTCACTATTCAAACCTGTCATTCTTTTTACCGGATGATGGCTGCGCGTGGATCACCGAGTAGAGAGCGAGCTGCCGTGTTCGGTAGAGGAGCCGAAATGTTCTTGTTTTTGCTTTTAGGATTTTATTAATCGAGTTAAAAAGTGTGAATGTTTTTCACTGATGATTCGCCCTGTGTTGGGGGACAACGTCAAGATCAATTTCCAGACGCAGTGACATCTCGTTTCGAGTTTTGTTTGTGAAAGGTAGGTTATGCCCGCTGCTACGAATTGAACATAGACTAGATTAAACTGACATGTTGATAAGGACTTTGTAATTTGCTTATATACAAAGGAATTGTTCAAACCATTCTTGCAAATTGCTGATAGTTTTGAAGTAGTCCTACCTGTAGGCTATGTACATTGTCTTATCTTTATTTCTAGTTTCATGCTTGTAGCAGTGAACGTATGATCAATCATTAGCATACATTACTCAAAATATCCAACAGAGCCGAGTCATCCTGGTACATCGCCAGGCAGATTTATGAGTGTCACTCTCTCCCACTCCCCCACTCCCACTCTCTCCCACTCTCTCCCACTCTCATCCCACTCTCTCCCACTCCCACTCTCTCCCACTCTCTCCCACTCTCTCCCACTCCCACTCTCTCCCACTCCCACTCTCCTCCCACTCCCACTCTCTCCCACTCCCACTCTCTCCCACTCTTCTCCCACTCCCAC
>NC_140245.1:462293-467293 GCF_949987555.1 Borostomias antarcticus
ACATACTACTACTACTACTACTACTACACACTACTACTGCACACTACTACTACTACTACTACTACAAATACTGCTACTACTACTACTACTACTACACACTACTACTACTACTACTACTACTACTACTACTACTACTACACATTACTACTACACACTACTACTGCACACTACTACTACTACTACTACTACTACTACTACTACTACTACTACCACTACTACTACACACTACTACTACTACACACTACCACTACTACTACACACTGCTACTACTGCACACTACTACTACTACACACTACCACTACTACTACACACTACTACTACTACACACTACTACTAATACACACTACCACTACTACACACTACTACTACTACACACTACCACTACTACTACACACTGCTACTACTACTACACACTACCACTACTACACACTACTACTGCACACTACTACTGCACACTACTACTACTACTACTACTACACACTGCTACTACACACTACTACTACTACACACCACTACTACTACACACTACTACTACCACTACTACACACTACTAGTACTACACACCACTTATACTACTACACACCACTACTACTACTACTACTACTACCACTACTACTACTACTACTACTACTACTATCACCACCATCACCACTACTACTACTACTACTACTACTACTACTACTACTACTACCACTACTACTACTACTACTACTACTACTACTACCACTACTACTACTACTACTACTACTACTACTACTACACACCACTACTACTACTACTACTACTACTACTACTACTACTACTACTACTACACACCACTTCTACTACACACCCCGCTGTTACACACCCTGCCACTACACCGCCAGCAGCCTTTTCCAGAGTCTCCTTCCCTGGCGTGGTGGGAGGGGCATGATATCCCAGAACGCACTGCAGCGTAATCAAATCAGTCACATGAGAACCTAATCGTTCACAGGCAAAATTGCTTTCTTGAGTGTTGAAGTGTGTGTGTGTGTGCGTGTGTGTGCGCCCGGGAGGTCAAAAGAAACGTCATAAGGACAACGTTAAAGCCAACATCAAAAACACTGCACCAAACTAAACCACCCACAATGCACCAGACTAAACCCCCACCCTCACCTCTGAACACACCACACCTCAATACGCAGCTCTAGGACCGGTGTAACGGGCCAGATTAACCCCCGGAGGGTAAAGTGTCCTAGCACAGACTAACCCCCCCTAGGACCGATTAACCCCACAATACTCAGGCCAGGGGTTTAAATATCCTAGGACACTTTGACCCCTGGGGGTTAGTCCGTCCTAGGACACTTTGACCCCTGGGGGTTAGTCTGTCCTAGGACACTTTGACCCCTGGGGGCTAGTCTGTCCTAGGACACTTTGACCCCCGGGGGGTTAGTCTGTCCTAGGACACTTTGACCCCCTGGGGGCTAGTCTGTCCTAGGACACTTTGACCCCCGGGGGGTTAGTCTGTCCTAGGACACTTTGACCCCCGGGGGATTAGTCTGTCCTGTTACACTTTGACCCCCGGGGTTAAAGCGTCGGGGGGTTAATCTGTCCTGTTACCCCGGCCTATTCACCCCCCTGAACACCATCAGGGGCCACGACGGAGGACAGTCACACGGGACCCTGAGGGCCCCCCATGCTGATGGATGTGTGTGTGTGTGTGTGTGTGTGTGTGTGTGTGTTTGATCACCAGTGGGGCTCCATAAACACCCACCCACCCACGCGCTCACACACACACACACACACACACACACACAGAACACATACACACACACGTTCTGACCCAAACATTCTCATACACACACACAAGCAAACACACACACACACACAGCCCCACAGGCCCACACACACACAAACACACGCATACACACATAGACACACACACACACAGTGTCATGAACCATCATACACTAATCCATACACACACACACACAGCCACACACACCCATACAAAAACACACACACACACACATCCCCACAGGCCTACACACAAACAAACACACACACACACACACACAGTGTCATGAACTATCACACACCAATACACACACACACACACATACACACACAGACCCACTAACACACAAACACACACAGGCCCACACACAAACACACACACACAGACCCACACACAAACACCCACACACACACACACACACACACACACACACACACACACACAGACAAACAGACTGAAATACGAGGCCCTGTTCTCTTAGAAACACGTTGGTCTGCTTGCTCTGTTGACTTTACCCATGTTGACCTAGTTTGTTCTACTTTCGCTCTTTAACACATTTCAGGTTCGTTTACTCAACTTAGATTTCTGGGTTCTTGCTAAATATTTCTTCTGGTAAATATAAGTTCCTTTATTTAATCTCCCTAAGAAGATTCCCTTAAGTAAAGCCATGCAACACATCATACAGAGGATGAGGGTGGAGGAGGGGGGGTGATATGGGATGAGAGAGGAGGGATGAGGAGGGGGAGGGGATGAGGAGGGGGGAAGGGGAGGGTGAGGAGGGATGAGGGGACGAGGAGGAGGGATGAGGAGGGGGAGGGGATGAGGAGGGGGGGTGAGGAGGGGGAGGGGATGAGGGGACGAGGAGGAGGGATGAGGAGGGGGAGGGGACGAGGAGGAGTGGGAGAGGAGTCCCCTGAGGACATGAAGAGAAGAGAAGAGGAGAGAGGAGAGGAGGAGGTACAGTAGGAGGGAGGAAGGGAGAGATACATTGCATTTGGAGGTACTTAGCAACTCTGTGAGACTTAAAAGAGAGAGAGAGAGAGAGAGAGAGAGAAAGAGAGCTGTCAGAGCAAGAGAGAGAGAGAGAGAGAGGGGAGAGAAGTCTCATAGAGAGGGAGAGGGAGAGAGAGGTCAGAGAGAGAGAGAGGAGAGAGGGGCAGGGGGAGAGAGAGAGGGGAGAGAAGTCTCAGAGAGAGGGAGAGGGAGAGAGAGGTCAGAGAGAGAGGAGAGGGGCAGGGGAGAGAGAGAGAGAGAGAGAGAGAGAGGAGAGAGAAGTCTCAGAGAGAGGGAGAGAGGGAGAGAGAGGTCAGAGAGAGAGAGAGGAGAGAGGGGCAGGGGGAGAGAGAGAGAGAGAGAGAGAGAGAGAGGGGAGAGAAGTCTCATAGAGAGGGAGAGGGAGAGAGAGGTCAGAGAGAGAGAGAGGAGAGAGGGGCAGGGGGAGAGAGAGAGAGAGAGAGGGGAGAGAAGTCTCAGAGAGAGGGAGAGAGGGAGAGAGAGGTCAGAGAGAGAGGAGAGAGGGGCAGGGGAGAGAGAGAGAGAGAGAGAGGAGAGAAGTCTCAGAGAGAGGGAGAGGGAGAGAGAGGTCAGAGAGAGAGGAGAGAGGGGCAGGGGAGAGAGAGAGTGTGAGAGAGAGATGGTGGCGGTGATTCTCGGATCTTATCTGGGTGAAAGGAGATGTGTGTGTGACACAATCTCAAATTGGAAATCGCTGTTTCAATCTCGCCTCACTCCTTGGTTGCCTGTTCCGCTGATAACCAGAGGAGCCTAATTCTATTAAAAATAGCCTGAGAGTGCAGTGGTGGCAGAGACAGAGAAAGAGAGAGAGAGAGAGGGATAGAGAGAAAGGGGAGAAAGAGGGAGAGAGAGAGGGATAGAGAGAAAGGGGAGAAAGAGGGAGAGAGAGAGGGATAGAGAGGGGAGAAAGAGGGAGAGAGAGAGAGAGAGAGAGGGATAGAGGGGAGAAAGAGGGAGAGAGAGAGAGGGATAGAGGGGAGAAAGAGTGAGAGAGAAAGAGAAAGAGAGAGAGAGGGATAGAGGGGAGAAAGAGGGAGAGAGAAAGAGAGAGAGAGATAGAGGGGAGAGAGAGGGAGAAAGCGTGAGAGAGAAATAGAGAGAGGGAGAGAGAGGGAAAGGGTAACAGAGCAAGAGAAAGGACAGAGAGAACTAGGAAAGGGAGGGAGAGAGAGAGAGAGAGAGAGAGGAAAGCTGACATTAAGTCTTAGCCACAAAGTCGCCCCACAGGAGAAAGTTTCCTGTCTGTTATCTCTTTATCTCTCTCTCTCTCTCTCTCTTTATCTATCCCCCCATCATTTACCTCTCCTCCCACCTCCCTCTCCTTCATCTCCTAATCATGCCTCTGGATCTACCACTCCATCCATCTGTCTGTTCTCATCTCTCCCTGCAGGACACTGTGCTCTGCTCTGATTCTCCTCTCCATCGCTCTCTTGATCTCTCTCTCCCTCCCTCTCTATTTCCCTCTCCCACGCCCACACGCCTCCTCTCCCCCCTGTCGCTCTCCTCCTCCTCTCCTCCTCCTCTCCTCCTCCTCTCCTCCTCTCTCTCCCCTCAGGCCGGCGTGGGGCTCCGGGCGTATCAAAGAGCTAACCCCATGTAGCCGGGGCCCTTTCATCATCTGTCGACACCCCCTAAGCCAATGGGAGCGGGAGGACAGAGGACTTCCTGTCCCACTCTGAGGCAGGGTGCTCGTCGGCCTCCCCGCTGGTGACAGATGATTAGATGTGCGCCTTCTACAGCGTTCACACCCGCCCCCGCCAGCCTGGCTCCCAGCTACGCCACGAAATAATACATGATATGGGCTCTTCACCGACGCTCTATGGACAACAACAGTTGTCAGGGGGAAAAAAGGAGGATTGGATGAAAAGAGGAGTGAAACAGAGGGAGGGAGGGGGGGGGGGCAGCTGAGGACACCGCTGAGGCCGTTCCTCCCCCGTTACCCCCCCCCCCCCGACCCCCCCCCAGGCTTGAGGACATTGTCTTGAGAGACGTGCGCAGGGGGATAAGGGCTTGTGCTCAGAATAAAGACCCTGAACGGCTATGAGAGTCAAGATGAGGAATTAATCAGCCAGGTGCTACACTACTACATGATTAAAATACTACTACTACTACATGATTAAAATACTACTACTACTACTACTACTACTACTACTACTACTACTACTACTACTACTACTACTACCACTACTACTACACACTACTACTACTACTACTACTACTACTACTACAT
>NC_140245.1:474793-479793 GCF_949987555.1 Borostomias antarcticus
GAGGGGTGGAGAGGGGAGGAGGAGGGGAGAGGAGAGGGGCGGAGAGGGGAGGAAGAGGGGAGAGGGGAGGGGAGGAGGAGGGGAGAGGAGAGGGGAGGAGGAGGGGAGAGGAGAGGAGAGGGGAGGGGCGGAGAGGGGAGGGGGAAGGGGAGGCAGGAGAGGAGAGGAGGGGAGGAGGGGAGAGTGGAGGGGAGGGGGAAGGGGAGGGGAGGGGCGGAGAGGGGAGGAGGAGGGGAGAGAGGCGGAGAGGGGAGGGGGAAGGGAGAGGAGAGGGGAGGGGCGGAGAGGGGCAGAGGAGGGGAGAGGGGAGGAGGAGGGGAGGGGGAAGGGAGGCAGGAGAGGCTGGCGGAGGGGTGAGAGACGTAGTAACAGGCTTTGTTAGAGATGATCAATTTCCTGTCCCACAGCCGTAGACGTGACAAGTCTGGTGGGCTGAGCTCTGACGTGCCTGAACAACGGATAAACAAGCCCCGCGGGACCCCATACACACATTTACATACAAACACACACACACATACATATATATAATACAAACACACACACACAGACACACACATACAAACACACACACACATACATATATATAATACAAACACACACACAGACACACACATACAAACACACACACACAGACACACACATACAAACACACACACACAGACACACACATACAAACACACACACACACATACATATATATAATACAAACACACACACAGACACACACATACAAACACACACACACAGACACACACATACAAACACACACACACATACATATATATAATACAAACACAGACAGACACACACACATACAAACACACATACACACACATACATTGTGGCAAACCAGGGTGGAATCAGCACCCTGGACAGCGTGGCAGTCAGCACCATGGACACACACACACACACACACACACACACACACACACACACACACAGTAAGGTTTGTTAGTGGATTACCCGTTGAGATGAACCATCTGGTTCAGTCATACATGACTGATGCACACAGCCGAGTCTAAACACACGAGGATATCAGTCATGTTGTACATGTGTTTTCCACCAGGGGGCGCTAGTCTGGCTATTGCCTGGAGAGGGTCAAACACACAACCCACTCCATTTGAGCATGTAGTTAGTAACTGGAACTGCCCATGGTATTGGACACACACACACGCACACACAGACACACACACACACACACACACACACATGCGCACACACACACACACAAACACACACACACACTCATCAACTGGTCTTTCTATTCATCTCATGCAAATCATAAACTGCCTTCAGCGTCTCTAATCTATCTTCCCTCCCTCGCTCTCCCTCTCTCTCTCTCCCTCTCTCTCGCTCTCCCTCCCTCTCTCTCGCTCTCCCTCCCTCTCTCTCTCTCTCCTTCCCTCCCTCTCTCCTCCTCTCCCACCCTCCCTCTTTCTCCCCCTCTCTCTCGCTCTCTCCCCCCTCTCTCTCCCCCTCTCTCTCGCTCTCCCTCCCTCTCTCGCTCTCCCTCTCTCTCGCTCTCCCCTCCCTCTCTCTCTCCTTCCCTCTCTCTCTCCTTCCCTCCCTCTCCCTCTCTCCCACTCTCCCTCCCTCTCTCCCCCTCTCTTTCTCCGTCTCTCTCTCCCTCTCTCTCTCTCCCTCCCTCTCTCTCTCTCCCTCTGTCACTCTCTCTCTCCCTCCCTCTCTCTCTCCCCCTCTCCCCATCTCTCTCTCTCCCTCTCTCTCCCTCCATCTCTTTCCCACTCTCTCCCTCCCTCCCCCTCCCTCTCTCTCTCTCTCTCTCTCTCTCCCTCCATCTCTCTCTCTCTCTCTCTCTCCATCTCCCTCTCTCTCTCTCTCTCTCTCCCTCCATCTCTCTCCCTCCCTCCCTCCCTCTCCCTCCCTCTCTCTCTCTCTCTCTCTCTCCCTCCATCTCTCTCCCACTCTCTCCCTCCCTCTCTCTCTCTCTCTCCCTCCATCTCTCTCTCTCTCCATCTCCCTCTCTCTCTCTCTCTCTCTCCATCTCCCTCTCTCTCTCTCTCTCTGTGAGGACTGGCTGGGTGTCACTAGTGCTCTGTCATGGCTGTGAACCCGTCGTCATGGCTGTGAACCCGTCGTCATGGCTGTGAACCCGTAGTCATGACGAAGGCGGGCGATGACGGAACATGACAGGACACGCCCCTCACATGCCCGCCGGCCAGACCCCCATCTGTCAGAAACACCTTTGTCTTTACTCAGACCTGTCACACACACACACACACAAACAGACACACACACACACACACACACATTCCACCATATTCTCCAGCATGGAGGAGGAACGCAAACCTTGTTAGAGCTAAAACACCAGACTGATAGAGTCAGAGCTTAAACACCAGGATGGTTGAGTCAGAGTTAAAACACCAGGATGGTTGAGTCAGAGCTAAAACACCAGACTGATAGAGTCAGAGCTAAAACACCAGGCTGATAGAGTCAGAGTTAAAACACCAGGCTGATAAGAGTCAGAGTTAAAACACCAGACTGATAGAGTCAGAGTTAAAACACCAGACTGATAGAGTCAGAGCTTAAACACCAGGATAGTTGAGTCAGAGTTAAAACACCAGGATGGTTGAGTCAGAGCTAAAACACCAGACTGATAGAGTCAGAGCTAAAACACCAGGCTGATAGAGTCAGAGTTAAAACACCAGGCTGATAAGAGTCAGAGTTAAAACACCAGACTGATAGTCAGAGTTAAAACACCAGGATGGTTGAGTCAGAGTTAAAACATCAGGATGGTTGAGTCAGAGCTAAAACACCAGGATGGTTGAGTCAGAGCTAAAACACCAGGCTGATAGAGTCAGAGTTAAAACACCAGGATGATAGAGTCAGAGCTAAAACACCAGACTGATAGAGTCAGAGCTAAAACACCAGACTGATAGAGTCAGAGCTAAAACACCAGGCTGATAGAGTCAAAGCTAAAACACCAGGATGGTTGAGTCAGAGCTAAAACACCAGACTGATAGAGTCAGAGTTAAAACACCAGGCTGATAGAGTCAGAGCTAAAACACCAGGATGGTTGAGTCAGAGCTAAAACACCAGGATGGTTGAGTCAGAGCTAAAACACCAGACTGATAAAGTCAGAGCAAACAGAAAAACACAGATCAGATCGGCCTGGAGCACCAGAGAACCGAGGAAAAGGCCTTTGACCTTTTGTTGAGTTGGATATCATCGGAGATCAGTGAGCAAACAGAATCTTAAACTAAACTGCTGCCGTGTCTCAACCTACGACTTCTGACATCTACTCTGTAACACTCTGCAGCTCGCGCTAGGTCGTCCACGGACGAGTCCTCCGCCCGCGGCTCCTGTCATCCCAGTCCTCATCCGTCTAGCTCGCCGGTACTTTCCACCCCGCCGGTTCTTTCCTCGAGTACGTCCACGTACGTTAGCGTGAGACGCCCTCGGGATCCATGCCCGTGTGTCAGCTGTCTACAGCACCGGTTTGGCTGGCTGGCAGCTCCAGGTGTCTCTGACCAGTGACCAGCCAGCCTCGTTCTCCTGGCTGATATCTCCTCACGCACCCTGGTGACCCCCCATACAGAAGCTTGTAGGGAACATGGCCGCCCTTGTTGATGTTAAGCACTGGAAGCAGCATTCGGGTGGCGTAGCCAGCTAAGGACGTCTGCAGGTCGGACTTCAGGGTCACGAATTCAGGGCAGGGCCTGTCGCGTTTGCGGCGCCAAACGAAAGCGTTCATGTATGCGTAATGAAGGAGCGGAGGTTTGTAGAGCGTGACCAGGATGTCGTCTAAAGGCAGCATCGAGGGGGAGGGGCCTACATTCTGGCTGCTCTGTTTAGAAAGGAAAAATTAAATGTGACCGTTAGACTAACATTCCACACAACTTGGCAGGAGTACCGCATGAGAAACTTCTAGAAAGATGCTGACTGTTACAGCTGGTGAGGTTACTGAGTCAGCAACACCTTCTACTCACACACACACACAGGCACACACACACAGGCACACACACACACACACACACACACACACACACACACACACAGGCACAGGCACACACACACAGGCACACACACACACATACCACATGCTCAAACATATACATGCACAGTGCTCATTCGCCCTAATTTGGATCCAAATGGCCGCGGTGCCTGAGGGGCTTCAGGTCACACATGAACAGAGCTGTGTTAAAGGTCACGTTCAAGGTCACGCTCAAGGTCACGTTCAAGGTCACGGTCCTGTAGCGATGCTGAGCTCTGGATCAACACCCTGTCCACCAGATCTCATATCTAGCAGCGCGCATTCCTTGATAGCATTATTAATTTCATACACACACACACACACACACACACACACACACACACACACAGTCATGGACTGCCTCTGCATATACCCTTGGTGTGTCTTAGTGGGCTCTGTGTTTGAAGGTGTTCAGCAGTGTGTTCAGTAAAGCTGTGTTTAGAGGTTCTGGGTGTGTTCAGTAAAGCTGTGTTTAGAGGTTCTGGGTGTGTTCAGTAAAGCTGTGTTTAGAGGTTCTGGGTGTGTTCAGTAAAGCTGTGTTTAGAGGTTCTGGGTGTGTTCAGTAAAGCTGTGTTTAGAGGTTCTGGGTGTTTAGAGGTTCTGGGTGTGTTCAGTAAAGCTGTGTTAAGAGGTTCTGGGTGTGTTCAGTAAAGCTGTGTTTAGAGGTTCTGGGTGTTTAGAGGTTCTGGGTGTGTTCAGTAAAGCTGTGTTTAGAGGTTCTGGGTGTGTTCAGTAAAGCTGTGTTTGAAGGTTCTGGGTGTGTTCAGTAAAGCTGTGTTTAGAGGTTCTGGATGTGTTCAGTAAAGCTGTGTTTGGAGGTTCTGGGTGTGTTCAGTAAAGCTGTGTTTAGAGGTTCTGGGTGTGTTCAGTAAAGCTGTGTTTAGAGGTTCTGGGTGTGGTCAGTAAAGCTGTGTTTAGAGGTTCTGGGTGTGGTCAGTAAAGCTGTGTTTAGAGGTTCTGGGTGTGTTCAGTAAAGCTGTGTTTAGAGGTTCTGGGTGTGTTCAGT
>NC_140245.1:484793-487293 GCF_949987555.1 Borostomias antarcticus
CGGCCATGAGAACACACACACACACACACACACACACACACACACACACACACAGGGGCACTAACACACACACAGACACAAACAAACACAAACACACAAACATGCACACACATACACACACAGGGGCACAAACACACACACACACACACACACATTCACACAGACACATGCGCACACACACATATACACACACACACACAGACAGACACACACACACACACACACACACTAACATGCACTCACACAGATGCACACAGACACACCAAAGGCGCAAACAGAGATGCACACACAGACACAGACACATACACAGACGCAAACATACACACACACACACACACAGATGCCTACAGACACACACACACAGATGCCCACAGACACACACACACAGATGCCCACAGACACACACACACAGATGCCCACAGACACACACACACAGATGCCCACAGACACACACACACAGATGCCCACAGACACACACACAGACGCAAACATACACACACACACACACACAGATGCCCACAGACACACACACACACACGTATCTCCTCCAGGCGCTCGGCTGATGAGGGCAGAATCTTCAAAGTAATGTGTGTGATGACGTGTGGGTGTTTGATGTGGAATCAAGACGTGTGTGAGGCCCCAGGCCACTCCTCTACCAGTGTCATGGGTCTCGAACCCTGCTTCACACCAACAGAGACACTACAGCAATGGTGGAGCTTCTTACAACCCTGGGAATTGTAGTTCTGAGGTGTAACAGACTCAGAAAACTAGAATGTCCTCAAGGAGTCCATTTGTTGTACAGCACAACATTAAAAACACATATAGATATATTGTTTAGTAGCATAAAAACAGAGGTTGATCTGCTGAATATGGATGACTCCAAGAGACTGAACTGGCTGTTTGAGAATGAAACATTTAAGTTAGCAAAATATCTAGATAGACGCAAGGAAGAGACGATGTACCAATAGAGATTCAGGGTTAACTGTCTGCAAGTATGTATCTATACATCCTATGATTTATTTATTCATCTCTTTTTGTTCATTTGAGCTTGACCAGCGACACTGGAAACATATCTTGCATGTAAATAGATGACATGTACAGAAGTAAGTCGTAAAGGTGTCTTATAATCCCATATGGGATGGGCCGACAGTAGGCATGACACTTAAATAAATAAAAAATCATTCATTCATTCATATAGACACATACAATCACCAACGAAAACAGCAGTAGTACAAAATCATCCACAGCAGCCAACGAAAATGTCATCCCAGTTCAGTTCATCCAAAGTGCATGTCTGCATAAATTATAACACTGCATGTGCATGTCAATAGTATCCTGTAGATACTGTACCCTCCCCTAATCCATGTATTCCATATCCCTATCGTCAATGTGTCCCCAGGTTCCTAATAGCTACTACATCTTGTTTAAAGATGCAGTATGCATCTTGCCTCAGAAGCACTTATGTAATTTGCAATTATATTGCGTCATATTTTTTGCAATTCTCATTACATCCCGACAGCAATCTATAAATAAAGTGCTCCGCGGGTGTTGTTGATTTCCGCCATTTTGGATGAGTGGCTTTGGACGGTGGCCTGCTGAGAGCGCCGGGGGGCGGGGTTTGAACGCTTTTCCTACAGGAAATCACAAGTCGCATACTGCGCCTTTAATTGAGTTACTGATAGACTTCAGGAAGATGTAGTGAGTGTTTGCATCATGCAATCATGGTGGCGGTGTTCTGGGACAGAGCGGAGCTGGTGACATGAGGGGGGGGGGGGCGAACCCATAACCTTCTGGCGCCGGTGTGCGTGACTCTAACACAGAGCGCTCTGCGGCTATCAGTTCATCATTGTCATGCAGTAATTCGGTGTGTAATGCCGCTGTAAGTCCCCACGAGGCGGAGGAACAGACACTGTGTGTCAGCGGCAGGCCTGTGAAAGCCCACCCAGGGTCCTAGAGGACGGGCCAATTTAGCCCAGGAATAAGCCAATTATCTTTGTGGAGTAGGCAAATTTACAATAGGATTTACCCATGCTGCTGCTGGAGTCTCAGTCAGGGGTTGGGGTTTATCAACCTGGGTCGCTCTCTCTCTCTCTCTCTCTCTCTCTCTCATGACAACACACACTTATAGGCAGGCACACACACACACACACACAGTCAAGCACGTTTAACACTCTGACCAGCTCTTGCTCATAATAGTGTCCCCGGCAGAGCCATAGGAAAACCCTGCGATAATCCCAACATAGGAACCGTTTAATCAATAACCACCAGCCGCCCCCCCCCCCCCGAACCACCGCCTGCCCGCCCCCCCCCGCCCCCCCGGCCCCGGTGAGCAGGCACCAGCCTTGCGCCCGCCAGCACGCCGTGAGCACGACACAGAGGAGGAGACAACAGCGGCCCCGACCGTCACTCCAGGAATCAGACCGTGACGACAACAGCAGCACCCATCCACCCTTACTCCAGCAAGTAGACCGTGACTGACACCGGCAGCATCCATTCCACT
>NC_140245.1:489793-494793 GCF_949987555.1 Borostomias antarcticus
AGGGTGGGGTATTAAGACAGGGTTTCTGTCTCAGCAGGGTGGGGTATTAAGACAGGGTTTCTGTCATAGCAGGGTGGGGTATTAAGACAGGGTTTCTGTCTCAGCAGGGTGGGGTATTAAGACAGGGTTTCTGTCCTAGCAGGGTGGGGTATTAAGACAGGGTTTCTGTCATAGCAGGGTGGGGTATTAAGACAGGGTTTCTGTCTCAGCAGGGTGGGGTATTAAGACAGGGATTCTGTCTCAGCAGGGTGGGGTATTAAGACAGGGTTTCTGTCTGAGCAGGGTGGGGTATTAAGACAGGGTTTCTGTCTCAGCAGGGTGGGGTATTAAGACAGGGTTTCTGTCTCAGCAGGGTGGGGTATTAAGACAGGGTTTCTGTTATAGCAGGGTGGGGTATTAAGACAGGGTTTCTGTCTGAGCAGGGTGGGGTATTAAGACAGGGTTTCTGTCTCAGCAGGGTGGGGTATTAAGACAGGGTTTCTGTCTGAGCAGGGTGGGGTATTAAGACAGGGTTTCTGTCTCAGCAGGGTGGGGTATTAAGACAGGGTTTCTGTCTCAGCAGGGTGGGGTATTAAGACAGGGTTTCTGTTATAGCAGGGTGGGGTATTAAGACAGGGTTTCTGTCTCAGCAGGGTGGGGTATTAAGACAGGGTTTCTGTTATAGCAGGGTGGGGTATTAAGACAGGGTTTCTGTCATAGCAGGGTGGGGTATTAAGACAGCATTTCTGTCTCAGCAGGGTGGGGTATTAAGACAGGGTTTCTGTCATAGCAGGGTGGGGTATTAAGACAGGGTTTCTGTCTCAGCAGGGTGGGGTATTAAGACAGGGTTTCTATCATAGCAGGGTGGGGTATTAAGACAGGGTTTCTGTCTCAGCAGGGTGGGGTATTAAGACAGGGTTTCTGTCTCAGCAGGGTGGGGTATTAAGACAGGGTTTCTGTCATAGCAGGGTGGGGTATTAAGACAGGGTTTCTGTCTCAGCAGGGTGGGGTATTAAGACAGGGTTTCTGTCTCAGCAGGGTGGGGTATTAAGACAGGGTTTCTGTCTCAGCAGGGTGGGGTATTAAGACAGGGTTTCTATCATAGCAGGGTGGGGTATTAAGACAGGGTTTCTGTCTCAGCAGGGTGGGGTATTAAGACAGGGTTTCTATCATAGCAGGGTGGGGTATTAAGACAGGGTTTCTATCATAGCAGGGTGGGGTATTAAGACAGGGTTTCTGTCTCAGCAGGGTGGGGTATTAAGACAGGGTTTCTATCATAGCAGGGTGGGGTATTAAGACAGGGTTTCTGTCATAGCAGGGTGGGGTATTAAGACAGGGTTTCTGTCATAGCAGGGTGGGGTATTAAACCTCTTGAATATTCATATATTTATGAAATTGAATAATACTAATACAATGTTCTTAGTGTATCACATCCTGCCTGCTGCTGTGTCCCTCCACTCTCACTCTCTCTCTCTCTCTCTCTTGGTTGCTGCTGCGTCTCTCCACTCTCTCTCTCTCTCTCTCTCTCTCTCTCTCTCTCTCTCTCTCTTGGTTGCTACTTCGTCCCTCCACTCTCTCTCTCTCTCTCTCTCTCTCTCTCTCTCTGGTTGCTACTTCGTCCCTCCACTCTCTCTCTCTCTCTCTCTCTCTCTCGACTGCTGCTTCGTCCCTCCACTCTCTCTCTCTCTCTCTCTCTCTCTCGGCTGCTGCTGTGTTTCATACATAAAAATGATTTGATAAAAATTGAGATTGTCATTGGATTTTTAGATTGACATTCAACTCATAAATTGATATATCTGTCCATTAGGGGAGTCACAAAATACCAGACATTAGTAGGCAATAATAATTGAGAAACAACACAATCCTGGATACCCAATTTGATACCATAGTTGGAAAAAATAAATCCCATGTACTTCAACATACACTACTTTATTTAAAACACCCTCCAGCTAATATAGTGAGAGGACAATTATGAGATTCCAGTTAGCAAGTATACGTTAGCTAATCACTGTAAGAAAACCTGCTACACAGGGACGGGCTTGTATAAAGAAAAACAGACCCGAGTCCTCTTAACGTTAACGGCTCTCACGGGCTGGCTAACCTCTAGATAACGTTACCGTATGAGTATTCAGTTTCCCCTATAATTGTAACAAGAACCCCTGTCAGGCTAAAACAATGTATTTATTTTTATATAAAAACGTACAACTTTAATATCACTGACGTTTTTTTAGCATAAGTTAATGGGAATTTAATAGGGCGAAAATTAGCATCACATCTAGCACAGACTCTGCTTGACAAAGCTATAGTTGCTGACACTAACGGTCGTTAGTTGTGAGGACGCCGTGATGTCCCATTCAATAAAATCTCTGGTGGGCAGCTAATGTATAATAATGTAATGATAGAAGCCATCTTAACAGTTCGCTAGCTAGCCAGCTTATATCACCAGTTGATAATTTGCCACAATGGAAAGACAAGTGATGTTAGTTTAGGTAACGTTAGCTAGCACCAACCTAGCTGGTTTTCATGTGGTTACTGCCTAACGTTAGATACTTAGTTTACCAGTAGCTAGCTAACCTAGCTAACGCTAACGTTACTTATCTCAGCCAAATGAGCCAATCAAACGTGAGCTAATTTTTTTTTTTTTTTTTTAATACGATGGCACATTCACGGTGGAGGAAAGGGGTAGGCTAACGGTCTAATATGTAACTCCGAACATAATGCAAACTATCTCACTCAAAATGGTACGGTCAATTCTGTCCTTCCAAACCAGGGGAAGGCCATCTAAATAATCTAATATAACTGCACTCCAAAGATAATGTGAACAAGGTTGCTTAAAAGTTGGTAGGGACAATTTGGGCCTCCCAAAATGTTGGTAGGGACATGTCCCGACCGTCCATACGCAAACCAACGCCCTTGCTATCATGTTTAGTCAGGAAGAGAAGACAATGAAATTTGTCACAGTGGCATCAAGTGTGGATGGTCCAGGCTAGCCAGCTATATTTGAGGTAGCATAGCGCCGTCAACAGCCCTCGTTCCCTAGCCTGACGACTTTAGCTCTTAGCTGAGCTCATTTACATATGAAAAAGTGCTCAATCCGCTCGTGGTCAACAGAGGGGTATAGAGGCATGCTAGAACGCTTATTCTGAGTGGTATTTTCAGCTAAAATACTCTTAAGACATGTTTTGGGGACCCCAAAGACTTATATTAAATTGTTGAAAATTAGCATAATAGGATACCTTTAAGACTTTCTGAGACTGGACTCCTCCCTCTCTCAGATTTTCCTGTCCCGGTCTCTGGACTGCCGTACATCTCGTTTAGATGAAGGATGTCTCTCGACCCGATTTCCATGTTTACCAAAGTGAAAAATTATTTGGGGGATCCAACAAATGGCCTATTTTTCGAAAATAAATGCCAGCTGGCAGTTGGAGCATGATAAGCTGTAACAAGGCCAAATGCACCATCTCACAATGTTAACGGAAATTGAATATAATTTCTGGATTCAGGTCTGCTAATGGGTTCTTCCTTGGCCCATGCTTCACCTCTCCACCGAGTTTCATGAAAATCGGTATGGTCATTTTATGGACAAATTATCAGAATGACAAACAAACTTGGCACAAACATTCATCCCGAAAACATTCATCCTGGGCAGATGTATTAAACCACAGAATCCTCTCTCCCTTTGACTCTCAATTAAATTCAATCTCTCTCTATCTCTCTTTCTGTCTGTCTCCCTATCTCTCTCTGTCTCTCTCTTTATCTGTCTCTCTATCTCTGTCTGTATCCCCCTTATCTGTCTGTCTCTATCTCTCTCTCTCTCGCTGTCTCTCTCTCTCTGTCTGTATCTCTCTTTATCGGTCTGTCTCTATCTCTCTTTCTCTCGCTGTCTCTCTCTCTGTTTGTCTCTCTCTTTCTCTCTGTCTCTCTCTTTGTCTGTCTCGTTTACACACCGCTGTATACCCCCAGCAGATATGGGAGTTGTTTCTCATTAGTCATGTTTTCTAAATCTTTTTCTGTATTCGTAATCTGTGGGAAGTGTGTATCTCTGATGTCCTGGTTCAGTTGGCAGGTAGTTAGAGAGAGCAGATCGCTTTCCACCTCTTTTTGATAGCGGTGATGCTCAGTCTGTCTTCTCTAGGGAGCAGGTCTGTCTGTGGGGGCTCAATCTGTCTTCTCTAGGGAGCAGGTCTGTCTGTGGAGGCTCAGTCTGTCTTCTCTAGGAGCAGGTCTGCCTGTGGAGGCTCAGTCTGTCTTCTCTAGGGAGCAGGTCTGTCTGTGGAGGCTCAGTCTGTCTTCTCTAGAGGCTCAGTCTGTCTGTGGAGGCTCAGTCTGTCTTCTCTAGGAGCAGGTCTGTCTGTGGAGGCTCAGTCTGTCTTCTCTAGGAGGAGGAGGTCTGTCTGTGGAGGCTCAGTCTGTCTTCTCTAGGGAGCAGGTCTGCCTGTGGAGGCTCAGTCTGTCTTCTCTAGGGAGCAGGTCTGTCTGTGGAGGCTCAGTCTGTCTTCTCTAGGGCGCAGGTCTGTCTGTGGAGGCTCAGTCTGTCTTCTCTAGGGAGCAGGTCTGTCTGTGGAGGCTCAGTCTGTCTTCTCTAGGGAGCAGGTCTGTCTGTGGAGGCTCAGTCTGTCTTCTCTAGGGAGCAGGTCTGTCTGTGGAGGCTCAGTCTGTCTTCTCTAGGGAGCAGGTCTGTCTGTGGAGGCTCAGTCTGTCTTCTCTAGGGAGCAGGTCTGTCTGTGGAGGCTCAGTCTGTCTTCTCTAGGGAGCAGGTCTGCCTGTGGAGGCTCAGTCTGTCTTCTCTAGGGAGCAGGTCTGCCTGTGGAGGCTCAGTCTGTCTTCTCTAGGGAGCAGGTCTGCCTGTGGAGGCTCAGTCTGTCTTCTCTAGGGAGCAGGTCTGCCTGTGGCGGTCTCTCTCGATGGTGAAGCTATGCTCGCTGGGTCTATAGTCAAGGACTTCCTTAGTATAGACTCAGATATGTGACAGCGCCTAAGTTTGATGCGCTTGTACTATGTACCATACTAAACAAAACTTG
>NC_140245.1:502293-512293 GCF_949987555.1 Borostomias antarcticus
CGGGCCCCTCCCAGGCCCTCCTCTCCCCTGGCCCCGCCCCTCCTCTCTCCCCTGGCCCCGCCCCTCCTCTCCCCTGGCCCCGCCCCTCCTCTCTCCCCCAGCCCCTCCTCTCTCCCCTGGCCCCGCCCCTCCTCTCCCCCAGCCCCTCCCCTCTGCCCCGGCCCGGCGCCACGGGGTCCGGTTTGACCTCGTTAGTCTGGCGTGAGATCCCCCGTGGCTCCGCCCACTTCTCTGAGATACGGAGGATCTGGGTACCGCCCACCACAGACGTGCTTAGACAACAACAGATATACACACACACACACACACACCAACGGATATATACACACACACACACACACAAAATGATATACATACACACACACACACACACACACACCAACGGATATATATTATACACAAATACACACTCAGGCAGGACCCATTATTCCTGGCACAAATAGATGCTGTGTTCGGCAGAACATCCCCCAATGTAGGCCACCTAGAGATGCCTGCGTCACACGAGCTGCTAATGGACAACAGCTAAATGAGCGCTTATTACCAGAACTCTAATGACCATAATCATCATTATCACCCATGCAGAGAGAAAATAAAGTTCCAAGACCAATTGTATTCTGGGGTTTATTTACCAATGTACTGTCCCGCAAGTGGACAGCGACAAATAAATATATATATTTTTTAAAAAGATCAATATTTTTTATCTGTGTCTGCATCAAAGTAATTACCTTAGGTAATAGGATTAAAATTTGTGTCATTTGGATTCTGTTGTTTTCCTGCAGAATGTATTGGTCGGTGCGTCGGCTCGTCCGTGCTGATAGAGGGTTATGGTTGTGTTTTTCTGTCCGGCGGGGCACTAACGCTCTGTCACACCAGGCCCTCTGCAGAGGTGGCGTTTGGGGGAGTCTGAGCCCCCGTCATGATGCCAGCCCAAATAAATTGGTATCCATTTTCCTGACATCTGGTCCTTTAGCAAGACTGTGTCTTTGATCTCTTTCCCTTGGGTTGGATTTCTATTCTGTTCTGTTACTTACTGCCCCCCTCCCCTTGTTCTCATCACAGTGTGTTCTGGTCTCTCTGTCCCTCTCTTCTCTTTTTATCTGTCATCCTCATCATCTCTCTTTTCTTCTCTTTACCTGAACGTCTGCTCTCTCTCTCTCTCTCTCTCTCTCTGTATTGAGTATCTGTGGGTTCTGTCCTGATCTACATCTGTATTCTGTACACTAAAGCACTCATTTCCACAGTGTTGAATCACTCTTGATCATTGAATCAGCCCAAATCAGCGTGATGACGCCTTTACCTGCTCCACAGAGCCTACTCACACCTGCTCCACAGAGCCTACTCACACCTGCTCCACAGAGCCTACTCTCACCTGCTCCACAGAGCCTACTCTCACCTGCTCCACAGAGCCTACTCACACCTGCTCCACAGAGCCTACTCACACCTGCTCCACAGAGCCTACTCACACCTGCTCCACAGAGCCTACTCACACCTGCTCCACAGAGCCTACTCACACCTGCGCCACAGAGCCTACTCACACCTGCGCCACAGAGCCTACTCACACCTGCTCCACAGAGCCTACTCACACCTGCTCCACAGAGCCTACTCACACCTGCTCCACAGAGCCTACTCACACCTGCTCCACAGAGCCTACTCACACCCAGTGGCGATTTTACATTAGGGGCAGGTGGGGCAGTGCCCCACCAGGTGGCGCTGTTGTGCAAGATGCATCTTAGCCTACAACTGTGTTTCGGAAAAATCTATTTTATAATTAATACAAAATAGTGATTCAGTGGTGAAAATAAAAATAGCATGTATAAATATAATAAACCTGACTGACACTATGTATAGTGCTGTTTTGCAGTAATTCCCTTTGTATGAGCGTGTCACAGACTGCCCTGACTCGGCAGAGGGGCACCGAAGCGTTCTCCCCTACTGTTGCTATAGCGACAATGTGAGCGTGGTCGGGAGTAATGTGAAAAAATATCACGCAGATTTAATTGGGTGGAGGGGCAGAAAAGTCTCTTCCCCTACGAAATCTACCTGGCAACAGGTTTAGCCAGGGAATAATAAAACAACGTTGATCAAAGTTGAACTATTGGGTCATTGTCGATGTCGATCTACGTTAGCCAATGCTGCTAGCTAAAGTTTTGTAGAAATTAAAAGTGTTTTCAGGTGTAACAATGAATAGTGTAGATTATTTGTTGAATGTGCGGTTTAGTACATTGAAACTTGAAGAGAAACTGGAAATAAAACATTTAGGGCCACACGACCAGAAGAATTGCTGCTGCTTCAGGCTGGAGATAAGGTTACCCGTACCTTCAAACAGGAATGGTTTGAGAAAAAGAAGTGGCTAACTGCTAGCACCTCGAAAAGTGCGCTGTTCTGTTTCCCTTGTATTCTTTTTGGCGGAGACTCTGTTTGGGCATCGTCTGGATTCAAAGACATTAAACATCTGTCAGACAGAACAGCGAAGCATGAAAGCTCTGCGTCCCATCTGAACTGTGCCATGAAGCTGGGTTTACTGGGGCAGCTCAACGTCCCATCTGAACTGTGCCATGAAGCTGGGTTTACTGGGGCAGCTCAACGTCCAGGCACAACTAGATGATGCGTTTCGCCGTTCCATCGCGGAGCACAACAAACAGACCAAGGCGAATCGGTATGTTCTGGGGAGACGATGTGTGAGGGGGACTAATGTGGACAGTGCGCCTTCACTGTAGTAGACTATTTGGCTGTGATATAAGTGGAGTACTAATAGGTTATGCGTAGTGCCCAGGTCTGATGGGTGCACACTTGTCACTTGTTGCTTTCAGAACCCTGGACCGGGCATGCGCTCTCTTATGGGTCTAATTAGCCTACTCTGCGTGTGTTAATGTGTCTTAACTTTGTGTGTTGTAGCCTCTGCTCTGATGTACCTACCGTAGACTAATTGGCTACCTTTAGTTCTTGTGATGGTGACATAATATAAAACTGCCCCTCCAGAAATGCCATGCTAAAATCGCCACTGCTCACACCTGCTCCACAGAGCCTACTCACATCTGCTCCACAGAGCCTACTCACACCTGCTCCACAGAGCCTACTCACACCTGCTCCACAGAGCCTACTCACACCTGCTCCACAGAGCCTACTCACACCTGCTCCACAGAGCCTACTCACACCTGCTCCACAGAGCCTACTCACACCTGCTCCACAGAGCCTACTCACACCTGCTCCACAGAGCCTACTCTCACCTGCTCCACAGAGCCTACTCACACCTGCTCCACAGAGCCTACTCACACCTGCTCCACAGAGCCTACTCATCCTGCTGAGGATGTTCTAACAGTCTGTTGTAGCAGCACACTGTTCTTTGCCGTCGCCTGCCAGGGAGGCAACACCAGGTCTGGGGAGACAAGCAAGCTGAACAAGCCGGTGAGGAG
Source organism: Borostomias antarcticus (assembly GCF_949987555.1). Taxonomy (NCBI): domain Eukaryota; kingdom Metazoa; phylum Chordata; class Actinopteri; order Stomiiformes; family Stomiidae; genus Borostomias; species Borostomias antarcticus. Next base: position 505,707 of record NC_140245.1, read on the forward strand.
GACTGGCTCTGGGGCAACAACTGGACAGCCTGGAGGCAGTGATGGAGAGGAGGATGAGAGACAAGCTCTCTTGGACTCCTGGTTGCTCCCACTTCCTGACATGCCGTGTGCTACAGTACCAACGTCATAGTACGGTTGGTTCACAAGCCTTGTTGGAGGCGGGTGTCAAACTAGACAGAGGAAAACGTTCTTGTCAAACCAGACAGAGGTAAACGTTCTTGTCAAACCCGGCAACATTTCTTAAATTAATAAATTCACTCAGTCTTTTTTTGGGGGGGGGAAGCGATTCTCTTATTCTGCACCATTCTAAAAGCCGTGTGGATGCATTCTTTTTTAGAAATGATTCGTCTACATATGGGGTGGCTGTAGCTCAGTTGGTAGAGCGGGTCGTTAAATGATCGAAGGGTCAGCGGTTCGAATCCCAGCTCCGACTGTCCACATGTCGAAGTGTCCTTGAGCAAGACACCTAACCCCAAATTGCTCCCAATGAGCAAGTTAGCACCTTGCATGGCAGCTACCGCCATTGATGTGTGTGAATGGGTGAATGAGAGGCCATTGTAAAGCGCTTTGAGTGCCACTAAGGTGGAAAAGTGCTATATAAGTGCAGTCCATTTACCATTTACCATAAAACTCTTTTCAACAGTATATGACCTTTGAAGATTTCTGGCCGTTGAAAATGCTCTTGCCATGACAGAGTTGTGCCCTCCTTTCATTATATCCCCCCAGAACCCGAGATGGGGGCATCACAACGACCACCATAGAGAATGAATGGGGAAATGTATTGTACCAACTGAATGGCAGTCAATGGGAGGTTATTCTCTGGGCTTATGACGACAGTAATCCACTCCAAACTGCTCAAAAGCAGATAGCTTTGTTTGTTTGGCGTTTCTTTCTTTGACCTTTCTTTATTCCGGCAGTAAGCTATAATGCTAACGGCAGGCTATCTGTAGCTAGCTAGCTGGTAGCGTTGTTAGCCGGCCCCTTGGTATCATAGATCTCGGTATGGGGTTGACCGTAGCACTGGATCTGAGTGTATCCTGCCGCACGGAACTACTTTTAAAGTCGCACTGAAACGGACGTTTGAGATCATCTAACTTCCGTAGTTTGACGTATTTCCGACGCAAACAAGCTATGAGGGTGGGACATGCGTTTAGAGGAATTTGATTGGAACATTGACAAGTGGGCGGGTTTTAAGAACTTTAGACAGATTCGATAGAAGGATAGCGTTGATTGACGGGTGGATGTCGTGAGATTATTGGCCTAAAATCTAAGGTACCTGTTGTCGTCATTGCACGTGACCTACCGTTTTCCAGGAAGTAAAAAATGATATACTTTGATATAAGATTACAACGAAAGTAGAATTTTGTAATTTTTTTGGCATACATCGTTCAATAGGTGAACACTATGACCAATTATGTGAACCGAAACGGGACAGAATGCTTTTTTCATTTCAGTGCGATTTTAAGCGGGCAGCGCCAGAGACAACCGCTGATCCAAACACAGGCGACATACGGAACGTCCTCGGGTCCTGAGAAACACAGCTGTGGAGATAATAACGGATGTAGACAGACTGACACCGATAGAGCAGCTATGTAGGCACGTGTGTGTGCATGTGTGTGTCTGCTATCGACTGTCTAGAAACTAGGAACGCTAGAAGTGTGTGAGCAGAGCGTTAGAGCACTCCGCAGTGAACTCTGTACACACACCTGTGTACACAACAGCACATACGGACTCGTCCCATACCTCCCTCTCCTCCGTACCTCCCTCTCCTCCATACCTCCCTCTCCTCCCTCTCCTCCCTCTCCTCCATACCTCCCTCTCCTCCGTACCTCCCTCTCCTCCATACCTCCCTCTCCTCCGTACCTCCCTCTCTCCGCTCGGCACTCTTCTTTTCATCTCCTTCGTTTTTCCTCCCCCCGACAGATGGCTAACCCATCTGCGCTCTCTCTCCATCTCTCTCTCTCTTTCCCTCTCTCCCCCCATCTTTCTCTCTCTCCCCCCTCTCTCCATCTTTCTCTCCCCCCTCTCCATCTCTCTCTCTCCCTCTCTTTCCCTCCCTCCCTCTCTCCCCCCTATCTCTCTCTCTCCCTCTCTTTCCCTCCCTCCCTATCTCTCCCTCTCTCTCCCTCCCTCTCTTCACCTCCGTGTCTCCTGAGGTCCACATGCAGGATCTCCTGTACACAAGATGTTCCATGAGTGATGGGCATTCACACCTGCTTATTATCAAGACCTCACTCCGACATGGCGTGTGTGTGTGTGTGTGTGTGTGTGTGTGTGTGTACCTTCTCCCTGCTCTCTGAGTCACAGTGACCTTCCTTTTATAGCTCTGCTGAGAGGGTGTCTGACTGACAGAGAAACACACACACACACACACACACACACAACCAACACACACAACCAACACACACACACCTCTCTCTCTGTCGCTTTAATACACATACATAGTTGCACACAAACACACACACAGTTGCACACACATCAGGTCAGAGGTCAGAAGAGTTTTGGGAAACTGGTCCTGCACTTAATAACACAACACACTTGACAAACACACACACCTTGACACTGACTGACTGACTGACTGACTGACGTCTCTCTCTCTCACACACTCACACACTCACACACTCACATACTCTCGCTCTCTCGCTCTCTCGCTCTCTCTCTCTCTCTCTCACACACACACACACACACACACAGGAAAACAGACATTATTATAATACTATAATAATAATAATAATAATAATAATAAAAATAGATTGGATTTTAAAAAGTGCCTTTCTCAAACTCAAGGACACTGTACAGCTCATAAGATAATACAGGAGCAAAGTAAAAAGATCAAAAGTAAAAATAAAATGGGACTATGAACATCTGCTGGACATCGCTGCTCTGAACCCTGACCGTGCGGGGGGGCGGGGCTTCTGAAGAGGGGTGTTTCTCCGGGGGGGGTGGGGCTTCTGAAGAGGGGTGTTTCTCCGGGGGGGGCGGGGCTTCTGAAGAGGGGTGTTTCTCCGGGGGGGCGGGGCTTCTGAAGAGGGGTGTTTCTCCGGGGGGGGGGGGGCTTCTGAAGAGGGGTGTTTCTCCGGGGGGGGCGGGGCTTCTGAAGAGGGGTGGTTCTCCGGGGGGGGGGCGTCTGAAGAGGGGTGTTTCTCCGGGGGGGGGTCTGAAGAGGGGTGTTTCTCCGGGGGGGGGTCTGAAGAGGGGTGTTTCTCCGGGGGGCGGTCTGAAGAGGGGTGTTTCTCCGGGGGGGGGGGGGGCTTCTGAAGAGGGGTGTTTCTCCGGGGGGGGGGGGGCTTCTGAAGAGGGGTGTTTCTCCGGGGGGGGCGGGGCTTCTGAAGAGGGGTGGTTCTCCGGGGGGGGGGGCGTCTGAAGAGGGGTGTTTCTCCGGGGGGGGGTCTGAAGAGGGGTGTTTCTCCGGGGGGGGGTCTGAAGAGGGGTGTTTCTCCGGGGGGCGGTCTGAAGAGGGGTGTTTCTCCGGGGGGGGGGGGGGCTTCTGACGAGGGGTGTTTCTCCGGGGGGGCGGGGGGGGGGGGGTCTGAAGAGGGGTGTTTCTCCATGGTTTCTGAAGAGGCTGACGGAGTCGGAGCCCCGGACGGCAGGCGGGAGGGAGGGAGGGGGGGAGGGGTGGGCGGGAGGGAGAGGGGGAGGTTCCAGAGCCCAGGAGCAGCAGCAGCAGAGGAGGCTGGGTCGCCGGGGGGGGAGCGTTGGGGGTGAGGGATGGAGAGGTAGTCCGGTACCAGAGGAACAGAGTCCACGGTGGGGGGGTGGAGGGGTGGAGGGGTGGAGTGGGTCGGTCAGGTGTGACGGGGCCGGACCGTGTGGGGATTAGCAGGTGAGGAGGAGGAGCGTGAAGGTCGTCTGGTGTTTTATGGGAGGCCGTTGAAGGTGCAGCAGGGTGGGGTGGGGTGCTGCCAGGGTTTGGTGCGGGTCAGAATCCTAGCAGCCGAGTTCTGTTCATATTGGAACCGGGCCAAGGCCTTGGCAGGAATCCGCTACAGAACTTTTTTGCAGTAGTTCAAACGAGAAGTGACAAAGAGAGAGAGAGAGAGAGAGAGAGAGAGAGAGGGAGAGAGAGGGAGAGAGAGAGAGACACACACACACACACACACACCCAAATACACACACACACAAAGACATAGAAACACAAAGTGAATGACAATATTTCGAACGAAATACACAAACCACATGATAACCCAGCCACACACCACCACCACAAGCAGGTCTCCAGGGGGCCAGGGAGAGACGTGGGGAGAGAGATGTGAAGAGAGATGTGAAGAGAGACATGTAGAGAGACGTGGGGAGAGACGTGGGTAGAGACATGTAGAGAGACATAGAGAGACGTGGGGAGAGAGATGTGTAGAGAGATGTGAAGAGAGACATGTAGAGAGACGTGTAGAGAGACGTGTAGAGAGACATAGAGAGACGTGTAGAGAGACATAGAGAGACGTGTAGAGAGACGTGGGGAGAGAGACGTGGGGAGAGACAGAGACGTGTAGAGAGACGTGGGGAGAGACGTGTAGAGAGACGTGGGGAGAGACGTGGGTAGAGACATGTAGAGAGACATAGAGAGACGTGTAGAGAGACATGTAGAGAGACGTGTAGAGAGACGTGGGGAGAGACGTGTAGAGAGACGTGGGGAGAGACGTGGGGAGAGACGTGGGTAGAGACATATAGAGAGACGTGTAGAGAGACGTGGGGAGAGACGTGTAGAGAGACGTGGGGAGAGACGTGGGTAGAGACATGTAGAGAGACATAGAGAGACGTGAAGAGAGACATGTAGAGAGACGTGTGGAGAGACGTGTAGAGAGACGTGGGGAGAGACGTGGGGAGGGACGTGTAGAGAGACAGAGAGACGTGTAGAGAGACGTGGGGAGAGACGTGGGGAGAGACGTGGGGAGGGACGTGTAGAGAGACGTGTAGAGAGACGTGTAGAGAGACATGTAGAGACGTGTAGAGACGTGGTGGTAGGCCAGGGGGAAACAAAGGGAGGTTCCGGTCAGGGCTGCACTCTTTAGCACCGGGGCGCGTATTTATTCCACCAACAAACTGAAGAAAAGGTCCGAACCAAACAGAAGATTCCCCAGTGGTGGGGCGGCTCCTCGAGGGCTGGTCAGCCGGGCTGCGTGGATCCCTGGGTTAGTCCTGCCGGTGGGGTGGCTCCTCGAGGGCGGGTCAGCCGGGCTGGTGGATCCCTCGGGTTAGTCCTGCCGGTGGGGCGGCTCCTCGAGGGCTGGTCAGCCGGGCTGCGTGGATCCCTGGGTTAGTCCTGCCGGTGGGGTGGCTCCTCGAGGGCTGGTCAGCCGGGCTGCGTGGATCCCTCGGGTCCTGCCCGTGACCAAAAACAGGGTTAGGAAGATTGATAAACGAGGCTTTCAAACCACTATGGCATCTGCATGCTATCGACACAACCACTCACTGTGTTCCTCTCCTCTTCTCTCTGTCCAGCCTGGCCTTTTCACCTCTCCTCTTCTCTCTGTCCAGCCTGGCCTTTTCACCTCTCCTCTTCTCTCTGTCCAGCCTGGCCTTTTCACCTCTCCTCTTCTCTCTGTCCAGCCTGGCCTTTTCACCTCTCCTCTTCTCTCTGTCCAGCCTGGCCTTTTCACCTCTCCTCTTCTCTCTGTCCAGCCTGGCCTTTTCACCTCTCCTCTTCTCTCTGTCCAGCCTGGCCTTTTCACCTCTCCTCTTCTCTCTGTCCAGCCTGGCCTTTTCACCTCTCCTCCTCTCTCTGTCCAGCCTGGCCTTTTCACCTCTCCTCTTCTCTCTGTCCAGCCTGGCCTTTTCACCTCTCCTCCTCTCTCTGTCCAGCCTGGCCTTTTCACCTCTCCTCCTCTCTCTGTCCAGCCTGGCCTTTTCACCTCTCCTCGCCGTGATTAGGTGATGGGACCCAGCTGGCTGGTAGCTGGGTTGGTCCTTGATGAGCTGATGAGGGTCAGGTGTGGCGAACGGCCTGTAGATTCCCTCCACCACAGATCCCCGCTGTCCATGGTGCTGACGTGGAGGGCAAGGTGTGCCTGTCCCGGCGTGACGCTCTCTCTCTCTCTCTCTCTCCACGGTGCTGAAGTGGGGGCCACCGGGGGTCTACCCGAGTCTTGCGGGCTCCCGTGGCAGGCCCGCGACGTCACACCGGCAGGGGAATGCCACAACGTGTAGAGAGACGTGTGGAGAGACATGTAGAGACGTGTAGAAAGACGTGTAGAGACGTGTAGAGAGACGTGGGTGGAGAGACGTGGGTGGAGAGACGTGTAGAGACGTGTAGAAAGACGTGTAGAGAGACGTGGGGAGGGACGTGTAGAGACGTGTAGAAAGACATGTAGAGACATGTAGAGAGACGTGGGTGGAGAGACGTGTAGAGAGACGTGGGGAGGGACGTGTAGAGAGACGTGTAGAGAGACATGTAGAGAGACATGGGTGGAGAGACGTATAGAGCGTGTAGAGAGACATGTAGAGAGACGTGTAGAGACATGTAGAGAGACGTGGGGAGAGACGTGGGTGGAGAGACGTGTAGAGAGACATGGGGAGAGACTGGGACTGAGAGATCTGTGATGCAGAGAGATCTGTGAGGACAGCTTCTCTGATGCTACAGCTGTTTAAAT
>NC_140245.1:514793-516963 GCF_949987555.1 Borostomias antarcticus
TGGCGGCGCCGGGGCTACCTCAGGACATATCAGACACCGGGGACGTGGCGAGGAGCGCCGGCCGCGCCAGCGGAGCGAGGAGACGGCAGTAATGAACACCTCGGCGGAGCTCTGCTTTCGGGTCGTATTCAACGCTGCCGTGTCTCATGTGATGTATTTAGACTGAGCAACACAGGGAGGCAGCGTGGGTGACTGGGTTAGAATAAAACACTGCTGCTTACAGACTGGTAGAACCTGGGCAAGCTGGTAGAACCTGGGCAGACTGGTAGAACCTGGGCAGACTGGTAGAACCTGGGCAGACTGGTAGAACCTGGGCAGACTGGTAGAACCTGGACAGACTGGTAGAACCTGGGCAGACTGTAGAACCTGGGCAGACTGGTACAACCTGGGCAGACTGGTAGAACCTGGGCAGACTGGTAGAACCTGGGCAGACTGGTAGAACCTGGACAGACTGGTAGAACCTGGGCAGACTGTAGAACCTGGGCAGACTGGTACAACCTGGGCAGACTGGTAGAACCTGGGCAGACTGGTAGAACCTGGACAGACTGGTAGAACCTGGGCAAACTGGTAGAACCTGGGAAGACTGGTAGAACCTGGGCAGACCGGTAGAACCTGGGCAGACTGGTAGAACCTGGGCAGACTGGTCAGTCTTGAGGTGTGGGAGTGACAGACTGGTCAGTCCTGAGGTGTGAGAGTGACAGACTGGTCAGTCCTGAGGTGTGGGAGTAACAGACTGGTCAGTCCTGAGGTGTGAGAGTGACAGACTGGTCAGTCCTGAGGTGTGAGAGTAACAGACTGGTCAGTCCTGAGGTGTGGGAGTGACAGACTGGTCAGTCCTGAGGTGTGAGAGTGACAGACTGGTCATTCCTGAGGTGTGGTGGAGACAGACTGGTCAGTCCTGAGGTGTGGGAGTGACAGACTGGTCAGTTCTGAGGTGTGGTGTTGACAGACTGGTCAGTCCTGAGGTGTGGTGTTGACAGACTGGTCAGTCCTGAGTTGTGGTGCTGACAGTGTCAACAGGCAGACCAGGGCAGCAGTGAGTGAGTGAGCTACTTAGATAGTTTGCTAGTTCGTTACTTAGTTTTTTTGTTAGCTAATTAATTATTAAGCTAGTTATTTCTTTAATTATTTAACTGGTTAATTAGTTAATTAGTTATTTACTTAGTTAATTTGTTAGTTATTTAGTTGGTTAGTTGTTTAGCTAGTTAGTTAGTTAATTTGTCAGTTAGTTAATTTGTCAGTTAGTTAATTTGTCAGTTAGTTAGTTAGTTAGTTTGTCAGTTAGTTAGTTTGTCAGTTAGTTAGTTTGTCAGTTAGTTAATTTGTCAGTTAGTTAGTTAGTTTGTCAGTTAGTTAGTTAGTTTGTCAGTTAGTAGTAGTTTGTCAGTTAGTAGTTAGTTGTCAGTTGGTTGGCTGGTTTAGTTGGATATTTTGTTCGTTAGTTGGATATTTTGTTCGTTAGTTGGATATTTTGTTCGTTAGTTGGATATTTTGTTCGTTAGTTGGTTATTTTGTTCGTTAGTTGGATATTTTGTTCGTTAGTTGGATATTTTGTTCGTTAGTTGGTTATTTCGGTCGGTCGGTCGGTCGGTCGGTTAGTTAGAGAGAGAGAGAGAAGGAGAGGGAGAGGGAGAGGGAGAGGGAGAGGGAGAGGGAGAGGGAGAAAGCACCACTGAACTCATCAGCATCATCACTGTAATGAGAGGCAATCTGCCCTGCTAGAGGAGGCACAGGGAGAGAGAGAGAGAGAGAGAGAGAGAGAGGGGGGGCGAGAGAATACGGGTGAGAGGCAGAGGAAGGCAGACGGAGGCAGAGGGAGGCAGAGGGAGGTAGAGGGAGGCAGAGTAAGGCAGAGAGGCAGAGGGGGAGAGAGAGAGAGGGGGAGAGGATATCTGGAGGTAGAGGAGAGTGATGAGGGACATGGCGTGTGTGTGTGTGTGTGTGTGTGTGTGTGTGTGTGTGTGTGTGTGTGTGTGTGTGTGTGGGGAGCTGAGAGGAGGGTAGAGAACCAGAGAGACCAGGTCTGTGACAGGAAGAATGGGAGCACCATCTCAGCTCGTCGTTCATCAGCCATGTTGGTGAAAACACGACAGGCCCAGACTCACCGGGTAGAATGAAGAAAGGGCAAGACATGGTGTTAAGGACAGAGATGAAGTTGACTGAACTCCTC
>NC_140245.1:517163-547163 GCF_949987555.1 Borostomias antarcticus
CCACCACTACCACCCCCACCACTACTACCTCCACCACTACCACCCCCACCACTACTACCTCCACCACTACCACCCCCACCACTACCACCCCCATCACTACAACCCCCACCACTACCACCCCCATCACTACTACCTCCACCACTACCACCTCCACCACTACCACCTCCACCACTACTACCCCCACCACTACCACCCCCATCACTACAACCCCAACCACCCCCATCACTACAACCCCAACCACCCCCACCACTACCACCCCCACCACTACTCACTCCACCACTACTACCTCCACCACTACCACCCCCACCACCCCCACCACTACTACCTCCACACTACCACCCCCACCAGGACACACTAGCACCCCCACCAGAACACACTAGCACCCCCACCAGAACACACTACCACCCCCACCACTAGCACCCCCACCAGAACACACTACCACCCCCACCACTAGCACCCCCACCAGAACACACTACCACCCCCACCACTAGCACCCCCACCAGGACACACTACCACCCCCACCAGGACACACTACCACCCCCACCAGGACACACTACTACCCCCACCAGAACACACTACCACCCCCACCACTAGCACCCCCACCAGAACACACTACCACCCCCCAACAGAACACACTACCACCCCCACCAGAACACACTACCACCCCCACCAGAACACACTACCACCCCCACCAGAACACACTACCACCCCCACCAGGACACACTACCACCCCCACCAGGACACACTACCACCCCACCAGAACACACTACCACCCCCACCAGAACACACTACCACCCCCACCAGGACACACTACCACCCCACCAGAACACACTACCACCCCCACCAGAACACACTACCACCCCCACCAGAACACACTACCACCCCCACCAGGACACACTACCACCCCACCAGAACACACTACCACCCCCACCAGGACACACTACCACCCCCACCAGGACACACTACCACCCTCACCAGAACACACTACCACCCCCACCAGGACACACTACCACCCCCACCAGAACACACTACCACCCCCACCAGAACACACTACCACCCCCACCAGGACACACTACCACCCCCACCAGGACACACTACCACCCCCACCAGAACACACTACCACCCCCACCAGAACACACTACCACCCCCACCAGGACACACTAGCACCCCCACCAGAACACACTACCACCCTCACCAGAACACACTACCACCCCCACCAGGACACACTAGCACCCCCACCAGAACACACTAGCAACCCCACCAGAACACACTACCACCCCCACCAGAACACACTAGCACCCCCACCAGAACACACTACCACCCCCACCAGGATACAGCTGCCAGCGCCTCCACCCACCAAACCCCCAGAACCCCCAGAACCTCCTACGGCTGGACAGCAGTACCTCCACCACCCCACAGCACACACAGCTAATCCGATCTGGTGTCTGGGACCAGCGTCTTCTGTGACTACGTGACAGATGGCATGACGTGGGCACAGAGGTTATTTTCTGACAGTGTGAAAATCCTGTGCGTTGGCCAGCTGGTCTTTTCAAAACGGTCGATCTCTTTTAGGTTGAAATGTTTCTGGTTGTTTTTCTGCGTTGGCCACGCACCTCCTGTGCTCCCATTCCAGGAAGCCTCACAGTATTATGATTTAATACTAGAGGGGCTGTAATCGTGCTACTCAGGGGTGGACTGGTGACTAAAGAAGATATATACTCTGACTAAAGAAGGTATACTCTGACTAAAGAAGTGGGTATACTCTGACTAAAGAAGTGGGTATACTCTGACTAAAGAAGTGGTTATACTCTGACTAAAGAAGTGGGTATACTCTGACTAAAGAAGTGGGTATACTCTGACTAAAGAAGTGGGTATACTGTCATGGAATTTTACAACTAGTCTCAAGACTATTCAGATTCTTTTCTTTTCTTTAAAACATATTCATCCAGTCCCCTGCCTTTTGCTATTGTAAACACCTTAACCCTTTGTTTCTCTCTCTCTTTTGTAATTCCAAACACCTCCTCTACCTCGCTCTTCCTCATCTCTTTGTTTAAGTCAGACCCCTGTCTCACCAGGACAGGAAGGGCCCACACCTTCGTCCTTCCCGTCCTGGCTCAGACCTTTTGTTCCTTTGTTTATATTCAAAGTGTACCGCGCTTTTCTTTTCATCCCTCGACCACTGTTTGATATCCGTCACCTTACGATGACGTATAGACGAATCAGCCAACCAAATGTCGGCTGCACCACATCCTTGTTTTGAGCACATATAAGGGGGTACTCGGCGAGCTTAGGTTTACTTCTGTTCTGATGAACCACTCTGTGTTTTATCTTGAGGTCCTTTTGCAATCGTATTGTTTTCTTAATAAATCTGACTGAACCTATTTGAGCGAACCTGGGCAAATACTTCATTTTTCGAAACTTCTACTACAATACTCTGACTAAAGAAGTGGGTATACTCTGACTAAAGAAGTGGATTTAGTGGAGTTGCAGTTTGTCATAATACTGTAAAGCTGTTATTCTAGAACGAGTTTAAGATTACTAAAAGACGTGAAAATCAATATTAGTCTGGCCACGTTGCGAGCTGCAGGAATGTGAAAGGAGAGTCAGTCAGTTCTGTAAGAGCTGGCATGCGAGATCGTCTTTACAAGGTTTTGATGAGTGTTAATCGAGTGTTATGTCAGCTACTGTAGCTAATATTAGCAAACTTGCGAGTTAACCCAGATTAGTAAAATGTGTCTTAAACCCTAAATTGACCAATTGCGGCGAGTAGACCAACCATTTTTCTCGAGCGAATGCACCTTTAGTTTTTGTTTTATAGATGTCATCCAATTTGCTTTGTTATTTTGTGTATTTTTCTCTCTCCTCATCCGTCAAGGCCTCTTGCTGAGAGAGAGAGAGAGAGAGAGAGAGAGAGAGAGAGAGAGAGAGAGAAAGACCAGCTGCATAATAATCTCTTCCTCAATAGCTGGTTTCTCCTTGGCTGGATCAGCACCAAACCTCCAGAGAAATATCCCCAACTCATATTTTAAGAGCTCTCAGTTCCTCCCATAATCCTGCTGAGTTTCAGCTTTGATCCAATAGGTTCTGATCAATTCATTAACTTTCACTTTGACCTGCTCCAAGTTAAGGAGAGAGACATTTCACTTCTAAAATGAGGCTTTTGGACTGCAGGTATGACTTGATGAATTTATCTAAATACTGATCACTTTATGATCCCATAGAGGATCATTATTATTGGAAACAGAAGTGTTATTGTTGATTAAGCATCTGGATAGTAACCAGTAGTCGATTCTATTGCCGGTCATTTGGAAACAGCTTCCTTCAAATATCAACTAGGTCAAATTTTTCCATAAAGCATTTCAAGAGTGAGTTAAGAGATACTAATCTCTTTGGTGGCCATCTGTCTGACATATTATCCAAAGCTTTGCTAGTCTCCTCCCTAAACTAACAAGGCATTTTGATAACCAGTGTGATATGTTGTCATCTAAAGTGTCAACATTAGTATTATTCTCCACTGAAGAGTAGTATCCGTAAACATTAATCATTAATATTCCAAGGTTATGTATACCAATTACCATTAAGATAAAGTGTCCAGAGGAATCTGTGTTGTCTGTATTGGTCTCCAAAATATCCCCATTAAAGTTGTGTTTAAAGATTCCTGAGTGTTCTGGTCTGTGTGTTTTCTCCATTGTGAGATCCAAAACTTCAGGTCATTGGGTGCTGAGTGTTCTTCAAGAAAATAAAAATCAGCTCAGCTCTTTATTACAAACAAAAATATAGGCTTGCATTTCACATTATTCCCAAGACCCCTGGCATTAAGACATTAGAGACAAAGACATAGAGCAATAACAAAATCCCCCAGAGAACTGGAGAAATACACAAAAGCTCTCGATAAACACTCAGAGAAAATGTAAAACTCAGCAATATATGAATAAATCTGGTAAAAAGATATATGGATATTAATGGTTGCCTCCAATGTTTTCCTTATTAGGGATAACTCAAAGAAGGAAAATACAAACAGCCATCCCATAATGACCGCGTCTCCCGAACGAGTTAAGAAGCACTTAACTCCAAAGTACTTCTTAACTCCCATTCAAAGGGTTGCTTAGGAAGGGTTCATTAAGAAAGTTCCTTATCGGGAAACCTGGCCAATGATGTTTAACAGAGCTCCAAAAAACAAAAATAAAGTCTGTTTTCTCAGATATTATCAACTGAAATAGAACAATTAGGCAGAATATGAAAAGCTAAGAGCGGTCAGGGAAGATTTTTTACAGCTCACTTATCTGGCCCCTGGGTGATACTGTTTTTTTTGCTTCCCTCTGGAACACGTAGGGGTGGGACCTACGCCCACCTCCCTTGTTCACCAGGCTCTTTTGAATGTATGTAAATTAGGTACTTCCGTGCAAAATTGCCCCAAATAAGCCTTGCGTCTGATCCACAAAGACCATGAGCTAATTGCCACACGCGGTTACAGGTGCAAATATCGCTTTAGAAAAGCTGGTATTACCTGCAGCAGTCAGCGCACACTCTCCTTCTGTCTCTCCTCAGAAGAGGTTTGAATGATATTGAATTGAAATTGGATGATATTAAGGGTGAAATATATATAGAGGCGGATTTAAAAATAAGTCCATCCAGCTATGATGCACAGAAACAATCAACTGGTATTTTCTGAACAAAAAAAAAGCCAGTTGTTTTCATTATGATCCAATCTGTGTCCTGAAATATGGAGACAAACTTGACACACTGGGGAATGATCCGACTATATCCAAGATCTTGTATCTATATACAGGAACAAATTGCATTCAGCTGGTGGTAAATGCAACCCATATAAGGGGCTGACATGCCTGGGCTCCCCAGGGATCATGGAGCAGTTATCATAGCCAGACGAAGGCACCGTCATGCCAGGCGCAAATTGCACACAGTTGGCAAATTTGTGGGTATGTTTGCCCGGGCATATCATTAGAGCTAAATGTTTTGTGGATATTGTGCTAGACTGGAGCAGATTGCTGTTGCAATTGCTGTGCAAAATATCGAGCTATTAGCAGGAGCAATCAATTCTTTGTGGATTTGGGCCATAATGTCTATGGGTCCACATGTCCACAAGAGCGCAATACTGCAGTTGTCCACAAAAGCATTGTGGCGCCACTGCTCTTTCTCCACTAATAAGACAAGAGAAGAAAAACATTCAAATTGAAAATGCTTGTAGCCTGCTCTGTTGCTCAGACGTGGTTGCAGCCATTACAAATTCACACTTGTTATATACAGATATATATAAGGGAATCATTTAAAGGGGCAGTGTGCTGTTTTGGACATTTAGCCCTATATGTGGTCTGTCTAACATTAACCTGAAACAGACCATAATTTCACTGATGGTTCCAGTATTGATCTAGCTTCAGTTTTTATGCAGGCTCTCACTGGCCTACAATGGAAGTCAATGGAAAGCACAGAGTGTAATCTTACCAGTCTCAGTATGCTCTCCTGTGAAATGTATCGCAATCTGAATGTTTTTACATGTTTGGCATGACTCGGACATAAGCATTCCCCTGGCGCTTGTTTTCACTGCTCCCACGGAGGACTAACAAGTCATGCCAAACACCCAAAAATATTTGGATTTCAGCAGAGCATAGAGACTGGTGAGATCACACCCTGTGCTCCCCTCTCAGAAAAGCACATTCATCATAGTTACACATTTACATATGCCTCATTGACTTCCATTGTAGCACAGGGAGAGCCTGCATAGAAACAGCAGCTAGATCAATACAGGAACCATCAGTGAAATGATGGTCTCTGTGTTTCAGGTTCCTGGTAGACAGACCGCAAATAGAGCTAAATGTCCAAGACAGCACACTGCCCCTTTAACAAGGCTAGTGGGCCACAGCGCTCCCGGTCGCTCCTGACACAGACGCAGGCCTACTATTCACTCTCTATACACTCTCCTGGTCGCTCCTGACAGACGCAGGCCTACTATTCACTCTCTATACACTCTCCCGGTCGCTCCTGACACAGACACAGGCCTACTATTCACTCTCTATACACTCTCCTGGTCGCTCCTGACAGACGCAGGCCTACTATTCACTCTCTATACACTCTCCTGGTCGCTCCTGACACAGACACAGGCCTACTATTCACTCTCTATACACTCTCCTGGTCGCTCCTGACAGACGCAGGCCTACTATTCACTCTCTATACTCTCCTGGTCGCTCCTGACAGACGCAGGCCTACTATTCACTCTCTATACTCTCCTGGTCGCTCCTGACAGACGCAGGCCTACTATTCACTCTCTATACACTCTCCCGGTCGCTCCTGACAGACGCAGGCCTACTATTCACTCTCTATACTCTCCTGGTCGCTCCTGACAGACGCAGGCCTACTATTCACTCTCTATACACTCTCCTGGTCGCTCCTGACAGACGCAGGCCTACTATTCACTCTCTATACACACTCCTGGTCGCTCCTGACAGACGCAGGCCTACTATTCACTCTCTATACACTCTCCTGGTCGCTCCTGACACAGACACAGGCCGACTATTCACTCTCTATTCACTCTCTATACACTCTCCTGGTCGCTCCTGACAGACGCAGGCCTACTATTCACTCTCTATACACTCTCCTAGTCGCTCCTGATAGACACAGGCCTACTATTCACTCTCTATACACTCTCTATACACTCTCCTGGTCACTCCTGATAGACACGGGCCTACTATTCACTCTCTATTCACTCTCTATACACTCTCCTGGTCACTCCTGATAGACACGGGCCTACTATTCACTCTCTATACACTCTCCCGGTCGCTCCTGACACAGACACAGGCCGACTATTCACTCTCTATTCACTCTCTATACACTCTCCTGGTCGCTCCTGACAGACGCAGGCCTACTATTCACTCTCTATACACTCTCCTGGTCGCTCCTGACAGACGCAGGCCTACTATTCACTCTCTATACTCTCCTGGTCGCTCCTGACAGACGCAGGCCTACTATTCACTCTCTATACACTCTCCTGGTCGCTCCTGACAGACGCAGGCCTACTATTCACTCTCTATACACTCTCCTGGTCGCTCCTGACACAGACGCAGGCCTACTATTCACTCTCTATACACTCTCCTGGTCGCTCCTGACACAGACAGGCCTACTATTCACTCTCTATACACTCTCCTAGTCGCTCCTGACACAGACACAGGCCTACTATTCACTCTCCTGGTCGCTCCTGACAGACGCAGGCCTACTATTCACTCTCTATACACTCTCCCGGTCGCTCCTGACAGACACAGGCCTACTATTCACTCTCTATACACTCTCCTGGTCGCTCCTGACAGACGCAGGCCTACTATTCACTCTCTATACACTCTCCCGGTCGCTCCTGACAGACACAGGCCTACTATTCACTCTCTATACACTCTCCTGGTCGCTCCTGACACAGACACAGGCCTACTATTCACTCTCTATACACTCTCCTGGTCGCTCCTGACAGACGCAGGCCGACTATTCACTCTCTATACACTCTCCTGGTCGCTCCTGACAGACGCAGGCCTACTATTCACTCTCTATACACTCTCCTGGTCGCTCCTGACACAGACACAGGCCTACTATTCGCTCACAAACCCTGTTAAAGGTTCCGCAGACATCTCAAAGAAACATTCATTTCGGACTCCTCAGAAAATTGTAAATTATAAATTCATAATCAATAGAGGGGGGGCAACAGGCCAACTTTGATTCTGCACCTTTCTAAAAGCTGATTTTTTTTTTTAAACGGTTCGTCTACATAAAAAGATATATTAGGCCACCTATATCACCTTTAACCCTCAATTTTCTCCATAGGCTGCCACCTTGTTAAACGCCCCGTGTGATCCCATCTCAACACGCTACTCCATTTTGATGACGGTGTGGTTCTGCTAATGAGGACGCCATTTTAACCTCTTCATCCAACCTGGCCTGTGCAAAGCACTGGAAAGACCCGCTCGTTTACATTTATCCAGTCCCCATTTCTATCCCATCTGCTAACTAGCCACCTGTGAAACTAGTTTTTAACCACGTCTTGAAGGTGGAGAGCCTCCTCATCCGCCCAACCGCCTTTATTAGTGTTTATTTCCCGCCATAAAACCGCTGAGGGGGCGGCCATCGCGCGCGGGTCGTTACATTGTAAAACAACATGACAGCCTGAGGGTCCATAATGCCAGCATTGAGAAGCAAAGTGTGTCGGGAGTGGAATTAAAAAAATAAATTTCCACTCCAATTACTGAGGGAATTTGTGCAACGCCAGATGAGGACGGGCCATTATCGATGAAGGAGAGCGCACGGTTTCAACTCGGTTAGCACAATTACTGGTGCTTGTACTACACAATTAAATACTGACATTTAGGAGATGGGACTCTCTCCAATAAACACTAGTCATGAAGACGAGCCAACAGACAGATCCCCACAGACGCAGAATCACCCAACGTGGATATGAAGGGATGTAGGGCTGACGTTAATTACACACACGAGCACAGACAACGGCTTAACTAGTAGACCTGAATAAAACGACACGCACGCAAAGTTTGAAAAAGAAAAACATCATCCCAGGTTTTATTGAGAAAAGGATCAGTTCTACCAGTTGCTGTTTACAAATGAAATGTGTGTGTGTGAGAAGAGACAGAGTGATGCTACGCTGGGGTGAGCCAGGTCTGACTCACAGCCCCGCCCCCACGGGCGGGCACAAACACGCCAACGTTATCCAACACTGTGTGGGGGGGGGGGGGGGGGCAGCCTGTGTGGGGGGAGGGCAGCCCCCCGTGGGGTACAACGTCCAGCTGATGAGTAAACGGTCAATGTAGTGTGTGTGTGTGTGTGTGTGTGTGAAATCAATCCCTTAGTAGCCCGTTTTTCAGACCACCCCTAAATTTAGACAAAGTTTAGACAAACTAATCCTTCTGACGGATTAAACTACAGACCCACTTCTCAATACCCCCTCCCTCCCTCCCTCTCTCCCTCCATCCCTCTACGCCTGCTCTTTGAACTGGTGGTGCAGCTTGAGCACGTCGTCCTGAGACACGCGGTCCCAGCCCTTGCTGTGGACGTGGTACAGGTTGACCTGTCCGCCGCTGTAGGCGTCTCGGTACGTGGCCTGGTAGATGGCGCGGCGGCCCAGGGCGCACGCCTCCTCCACCGACAGGTCCTGGCGCAGCCCGCTGTCCACCACGCCGTAGGCGTACATGGAGCCGGAGCCCACGGCAAACAGGTCGCCGCACACGCGGTTCCCCTCCGAGTCCACGTAGTACAGTCCTGGAGAGGGGGACAGAGAGAGGGGCGGGAGGATGGTCAGTACCATCTGCCGCCGGGGGAGGGGGGTGAACGAGGCGGCGCCAAACGAGACTTCTGGAGTCCTGACCCAGGTGTCGAACGGAGTCGGAAGTTAAAACCGCACACACGCACACACACACGCACACACACACGCACACACACTACACGCGGCGACGTCCTCCATGCAAAGCGAGCTGCGAGAGAAGATGCTGACTGGGCGCGCCCTGGCACACTGTCCTCCAGGACTTATTGATCCCTTCAAACGCACCCAAATTAATTATCGACCGGGACCTGGGCCAATCAGGTGACCTCACCTCAGACCGCACCCCCCCCGCCCCCCCCCCCCCCCCCAAGACGGAGGGACGAGCAAACAAGCGCGGTAGATGTGTCACACACACTAACCATCGTCCATGTCAGCATGAGGTCAGCATGCCCACACGGTAAACGCGCTAATCATCACGCCAGCGTGGGGCTTGGCGTGGGGAGACAGTTTGTCCGACAACATCACATGCGCGGTCGCGGTGACGCGGGCGAGTGTGAGTGGCGCCCGGCTGTGGCGTTCGCCAGCCAAACCTTCAGATAGTGAC
Organism: Borostomias antarcticus; assembly: GCF_949987555.1. Classification (NCBI taxonomy): domain Eukaryota; kingdom Metazoa; phylum Chordata; class Actinopteri; order Stomiiformes; family Stomiidae; genus Borostomias; species Borostomias antarcticus. The sequence goes on from NC_140245.1 coordinate 527,030, forward strand.
GGGCACGCCGCGCAAAAGGCCCGCTTCCCTCCCTCGCCACCAGAACCTGTGAGAATGACTCACTCGCTGAAATGCACACCGCTCACACACACGCACACGAGACGCACACAGACACACGCAAGAGACGCACAGACACACACACAAGACGCACACAGACGCGCACACACACGACGCACAGACGCACACACAAGACACACAGACGCACGCACAAGACGCACAGACACACACACAAGACGAACACAGACGCGCACACACACGACGCACAGACGCACACACAAGACGCACACGGACGCACGCACACACACGCACACACACGCACACACAGGTGGGACGCCAAATGAAAGCAGCCTCTCCTTGCGTCTCCCACAGAGAGGCCCTTCAGAGAGGCGGAGGCGATGCGACATCACACAGCTTCTCAGGCGAGCTGAGGACCGTCTATTAGAAAACTCCTTTTAAAGAAGGGAAACTTCTAGAGACTTTCAAGAGGTAAGAAAGCGTGGCGGTCTCTCTCTCTCTCTCTCCCCCGTGATCAGCGTCTGGCTGGGCTAATTCTCCGCTCCGGAGCTGCTGCGTCTTTTGAAGACTGAGGATGACTTCTTCTAAAGGTGCTGGGGGAGGGGGGGGGGGGTCGCTGAAGGTTCGTCTCACGGGGAGAGGAGGAGGAGGGGGGGGGGGGAGGAGGGGGGGGAGGAGGAGGACTCTTCAGGACAGGCGGGTAGCAGCTCTCAGCATCACTTCCTCTATCCACACCTGGAGCCTTTGTGTGGCAGGGTGCGGTAGGAGAGGAGAGCAGGGAGAGGAGAGGAGAGGAGAGGAGAGGAGAGGAGAGGAGAGGAGAGGAGAGGAGAGGAGAGGAGAGGATCATGATGACGACGACGCAGCCGCCGGCTGGGAGCCGTCGTGAAAACAAACAGAGGATTAGGTTCATGAGCTCCGTCTGACACAAAGCCACCGAGAGCGCGTCCCTCCCCCCCCCCCCCCCCCCCGCGGAGCGTTAGAGGGGAGCGCTGAGAGAAGCTCGCACGCCCTCCGTCAACGTCAGCCAGGTGACAGGGCCTCTTCTTCATGTGTGACGGCGCTGCAGCTAAGTGGGAGAGACGGACAGAGAGAGGGAGGGAGGGAGGGAGGGAGGTGGAGGAAGAGAGGGATGGAGGAGCAGAGAGGGGTGGAGGAGAGAGAGGGAGGGGTGGGGGAGAGAGAGAGGGAGGGGTGGGGGAGAGAGAGAGAGGGGTGGGGGAGAGAGAGAGAGGGAGGTGGAGGAGAGAGAGTGGTGGAGAAGGAGAGAAGACTGGAGGAGAGAGAGAGGGAGAGAGGGAGGTGGAGGAGAGAGAGGGGGAGGGAGGAGAGAGGGGGGTAGAGAGAGGGGGAGGGGTGGAGGAGGAGAGAGGAGTGGAGGAGAGAGAGAGAGGTTGAGGAGGAGAGGGGAGTGGAGGAGAGAGAGAGAGGTTGAGGAGGAGAGGGGAGTGGAGGAGAGAGAGGTTGAGGAGGAGAGAGGGGGGTAGAGAGAGGGGGAGGGGTGGAGGAGGAGAGAGGAGTGGAGGAGAGAGAGAGAGGTTGAGGAGGAGAGAGGGGGAGGGGTGGCACGCTGCCATCAAACACGTCTACGTCTCTCCAACCCAGCGCTGGCGACCCTGAAACGGCAGAGGTCGAGGGGGAGGGGCTTCATAAACATACAAGCTGGCAGATGCAAACCCACAGCGGGCGCTGTGGTGTCTGTAGCTCGGCGGGTCTCCTGGCTCCTAGTCAGACGTGCGCCATCCTGACACAACGCCAGCTTTTAACTCCTTCAACCGAGCGCCATCCGTCCGCTCTTCGGGACACCGAGGGCTGAGGGGCCTCTTCCCTGTCGTCACCCACTTGTCACCCAGCGTGACGGGCCATCTGTGACCTGGCAGCAGACAGACGCGTGGGGGTAACGACTTAGCAGGTGAAGAGCGCGCTCCCACACAGCCAGAAACAAGGGCTTAGCCGAGCCTTTCCCCATGGCGAGAGTCATATCACTAAGCGCTATTACAGCTGTATTTGTCAGCTCTAGGCCACGGCTTTCATTCAATTTATTCCACCTGGCAGTTTAAAGGCCCTTCGTCAGGAGAATAACTGCTCCTGACACCGGCGCCCCGCACTAATGAGCTCGTTCTTAATCGAGATTGATTTCATTTACATGACATTTACCTCTCCCTTCAATCTCTCCCCCTGCTGTCCACAGAATCCTTCCTATCGAACACGCGGCCGATCATTACTCCTGCATCGACGGCCATGAGTGAACATGTGTCATTGGGAGTTCCCAGGTTGTGTCTGGGAGGAGGAGGAGGAGGAGGAGGAGGAGGAGGAGGAGGTGGTGTTATTGTTCAGCCCAGGCTCTCTCTATCTGTGCCCGCTCCCTCCATCGATCACCGGGGGGGGGGGTATTATGCATGTGACCCGAGTATCGCGGCTCGCGCCCGGGCGTCCATCATCTCGCTGGCTCTGCGTGGCCGGCTGTCACAGACGCATCGATTCCCCATTACGGTGTCATTGTGGCGGCCGTTTAAGCACACCTCCCGCTGATGGACTGCCTCTCAGCACCTGGCCGCATCCACAACACACCGCTGACACGCAGCCGGGAACCGAAGGGCAACAGTGCCATCTAGTGGCGGAGGAGTGAACTCGTCTCCTGTCACACGGCTTAAGATACTGATTAGCAATCAGCCTTGGGGAAGAGTAAAGCATAATTTGTTTTTTTCCAAATTAAAAGTTAAAGTGAAAAACATGGGAGGTTAAGCAAATTAAAAGTAAACACACATAAGGCTATTGCGCCTTACTCCAATTTGTATGCAGTGTACTCTGGAAAGAGAAGTAGTTAGGCCGATGCTTTGAATGCAGCAGAGCTCCAACACAGTCTGAGTATACACTTATCTAACAGTCTGAGTATGCACTATTATCTAACAGTCTGAGTATGCACTATTATCTAACAGTGAGTATACACTATTATCTAACAGTGAGTATGCACTATTATCCAACAGTCTGAGTATAGAGTATTATCTAACAGTCTGAGTATGCACTATTATCTAACAGTGAGTATACACTATTATCTAACAGTGAGTATGCACTATTATCCAACAGTCTGAGTATAGAGTATTATCTAACAGTCTGAGTATAGAGTATAGAGTATTAACTAACAGTCTGAGTATAGAGTATAGAGTATTATCTAACAGTCTGAGTATAGAGTATTATCTAACAGTCTGAGTATAGAGTATTATCTAACAGTCTGAGTATAGAGTATTATCTAACAGTCTGAGTATAGAGTAGAGTATTATCTAACAGTCTGAGTATAGAGTATTATCTAACAGTCTGAGTATGCACTATTATCTAACAGTGAGTATACACTATTATCTAACAGTGAGTATGCACTATTATCTAACAGTCTGAGTATAGAGTATTATCTAACAGTCTGAGTATAGAGTATAGAGTATTAACTAACAGTCTGAGTATAGAGTATAGAGTATTAACTAACAGTCTGAGTATAGAGTATAGAGTATTATCTAACAGTCTGAGTATAGAGTATTATCTAACAGTCTGAGTATAGAGTATTATCTAACAGTCTGAGTATAGAGTATTATCTAACAGTCTGAGTGTAGAGTATTATCTAACAGTCTGAGTATAGAGTAGAGTATTATCTAACAGTCTGAGTATGCACTATTATCTAACAGTGAGTATACACTATTATCTAACAGTGAGTATGCACTATTATCCAACAGTCTGAGTATAGAGTATTATCTAACAGTCTGAGTATAGAGTATAGAGTATTAACTAACAGTCTGAGTATAGAGTATAGAGTATTATCGACCAGTCTGAGTATAGAGTATAGAGTATTATCTAACAGTCTGAGTATAGAGTATTATCTAACAGTCTGAGTATAGAGTATTATCTAACAGTCTGAGTATAGAGTATTATCTAACAGTCTGAGTATAGAGTAGAGTATTATCTAACAGTCTGAGTATAGAGTATTATCTAACAGTCTTGAGTATAGAGTATTATCTAACAGTCTTGAGTATAGAGTATTATCTAACAGTCTTGAGTATAGAGTATTATCTAACAGTCTTGAGTATAGAGTATTATCTAACAGTCTGAGTATAGAGTATTATCTAACAGTCTGAGTATAGAGTATTATCTAACAGTCTGAGTATAGAGTAGAGTATTATCTAACAGTCTGAGTATAGAGTATTAGGGGCAGGGGGGTCACTGTGGGTGATCACCGTCATCCAGCAAAACAGTAACACACCTGATTCAGCAACAACTCCATTACAACCAACAACGTTCCAGCAAGATGGATGCTGCTCTGCTACACGGCTGCTCTGCTACTCTGCTACTCTGCTACTCTGCTACAACAAAAGCTCAGCTCAGAGGTCATCCTTGCCCTGTATCTATTCTAGGGCTGAACGATATTATCGGTGCCGATAATTATGGGCCAGTGGGAAGTTTATATGATTATGTATTTATCACCTATATGAAAGTTTTGTATCAATAATACGAAGCCTGTATTGCTTTAGCAACTCTATCTTTGACTCTTTGTGATCCGATTACTGTTGGATGTAACCTTATTTTGTTCTGAGAAAAGGAGGCCGGATTCACTCTTGGCTATAGAAAGCATTGTGCAATAAAACAGGTTTTGTTTTCACTTGTTCTGGTTGTACTAAACTGGAGACAATAAATGAACATTTGAAGAGTCAGAAGTGTTCTTTGTCTTTGGTGTCTTAACAATAGTGATGTCAGATTTGGTTCTATCAGAATATTAAATCCATCTTTGCCATCTACATTGTAGCCTTTCTTACCCTAATACAAAACATGTGAAATTATATTGGTTATCATATCAGTTATCGACCATGAGAAGCAGGTAAATATTGGTTATCGGTAAGAAAAGTGAATATGGTGCATCCCTAATATATTCTGTCCAGATGCAAGTGTGTGTGCTGACCAGTGCTGGACAAGTTACTCAATAAAAGTAATCAAGCAACGTAAATGTTTATTTTGTCTAATTTGTAATTAGATTAGTTGACTAGTTATTCTCTCCGAAAAATAATCTGATTACTAATTACTTTGAGTTACTTTCTAAAACCAGATAATTCCTTACACGAATCACAGAAGTACTGATCTAGGATCAGTTTTGCATCTTAGATCATAATAGACAAGAAAATCTGATCCTAGACCAGCACTCATCACATCTCGCCCCTGATGACATAAACTGTCAGTTCAGCCACGAGTGCAGAGATCGCATGCACACATCAACCACATGAAAGGGAGCAGGCCCACCCCTAACTAACTCAAAGTAATCCCATCTGTATTAGGTCAATAACTGTACCACCTGATTACTGAAAATTAAAACGGTAAAAGTAATCTAATTACAGTACTCCGCTACTTTGTACTCAGTTACTCCCAACCCTGGCGCTGAGTGTTCAGTGTGTGAGTAGGAGCGCTTCTTACCGGGGCCCCTCTTGTCCCAGCCACACACCATGGTACCCATGCTGAGCCCCATGCCCTTGTACTGGTACACCATGTTGGCCAGCAGCTTGGACGCCGCCGCCACCGAGATGCGCTCCTTGTTGCGCAGCTCGTAGATGCGACACTGGCGGGCGAGCAGGCGCTCCCAGAAGCTGCAGTCGGCCGCGCCCCCGGCCATGGTCCCCAGCAGGTAGGGGTTGATCTCGATCACCTTCTTCACCGTCTGGGAGGCGATGTAGGAGCCGGCCGTGGCGCGGGAGTCCACCGCCACGATGACGCCATGCTGGAACTGGTGGGAGGGTGAGGAGAGAGAGAGAGAGAGCGGTCTGGAATTAGCAACCCTGGTTATCAGATGCAGTATGCTTTCAATTACACCAGCCATGTGGGTGTCTTATCAATGTGCACTGTCCCGTCCAAATAAACAGTTAAAGTACAGTAAAGTATCGGCAGGTGACCGGAAATGGACGATTATCAGATAGATGTAATTGAATCTTCCATTAAAGAAAAGTTAAATGTTTTATATCCTGTCAATTATACTTCTTTGAAAGAACTTAGATAAATCGGAATCGGCAGGTCAGTCTTAACAAATCGGAACTCGAACAAGACAAGTGCAATCGATAGTCGAAAGTTAAAAGACTATAAACTGAACACACATAGACTGAACCTAACAACATCTATTAGCAAGGCTAGCTAATGTTGGCTAGTATTAACCAGCTAGCAATGAGCCAGCACAATGTGGCTAGTGCTAACATAACTCGACCGTTCGATTTGACTCTACTGAGTGTTGACCCGTCATGTGACTAAGCATAAGTGATCTTCTAGCATCTAGCTAGCAATACAACTAACTAAAAACGCGAACCTATGCATTGAGCTTATTATATTATATTGCACTGTATTTTAGATTGTGATTCTTGCACTTTGCCTTCAGCACTAGATTATGCTCTTAGTCACTTGTTTTAGAGAGGAGATGTGCTTGTGAGTTCTGGAGAGTAGTAGTACATTGCATCTAACACAGCATCTAGCTAGCAATACAACTAACTAAAAACGCGAACCTATGCATTGAGCTATGTATGCTTGCTGTCCTGAACCCCGGCTACCAAAACATTGCATGCGCCGGCACACCGCGGGGATGTTCCGAGAGTTTAAACAATCTAACCTAAGCAGCGCCGGCTCAACCGTTGACACTTGAATACAAATCTGACACACTGCCACTCGAGACGAGTTGTACATTTATATACAACCGGTAGTTAGCTATGTAGCTAGCGAGCACATCTATTATATAGCAAGTTATATAATTTATATAGCAAGTAAGTTATATAGCAAGTAATGACGTTAATCGGACTTACTTTGAACGCCAGGGTGGTGGTCCCGTGGAGGAACTCGATTCTCCTCTCCGGGCCGTCCTCGTCCGCGGGGTTAAGAGACGCTTTCACGGCGAAGTTGAGACTGTCGCCCTCAAAACCCAGGTCGGTTTGGGCGAGTCCACAACCAAAGCCGAAAAAACTATCATTTTTAAATGAAAAATCCGCAGACTCACTCTGCAACACACTAGAAAGCGCCATCTTGGAGACTATTGGATGAATAAGTGACTTCCGGCGTTTATGACATCTTGAAAAAAGGTGGAGAGTGCCCTCTAGCGTAGTGGCTGACTACGACAAGTGTCCTCTCCAGTGAGATGATATCTATTTGTCCCTCCTCCTTGGCCTTCTCACTTCTTTCATTCTCTCTTTCAGTCTATGTGCCCATGTCTGGTGACTCACCATTTCTGGTGAGTGGTAGTACACAGACTACCTACGTTAAATGCAATTATTTTAAGTCGCTTTGGATGAAAGTGTCTGCTAAATGGCTCAGGAGGTAGAGCGGGTCATCCAATGATCATAGGGTCGGTGCGGTTCGAATCCCGGCTTCTCCTGACTACCTGTCGAAGTGTCCTTGGACAAAGACACTGAACCCCAAATTGCTCCCAATGAGCAGGCTAGCACCTTGCAAGGCAGCTGCCGCCATTGGTGGGCTATATAAGTCCATTTACCATTTACTGTAATGTATATTCTCCTATATCCCCTTAATTGTATCCCCCATTCCTTTTTCTTAATCCCTCCTATCTATCTCTGAATCTAACCCCTACTCCCTACTATTTTTCTGCTGCCCAATCTATATATAAACTATATGAATCCAATCCCTGCCTAGCCCCCCCCCGTACTCATCCCCTTAGTCTCCCTCCTCCATCTCTGCCTCATCCCTTCTCTCTTTGACCCTCTTCATCATCCTCTCCTCCTCTCTGTAGAACTCCTCCCTCAGGTCCTCCCTCTCTCTCCGGCTCCACCCCTGGGCGGTGATGTGGAAGAGGTCCACGCTGTTCCCGGAGTAGGCGTCCCTGCGCGTGGCCCTAAACACCGCCTCTCTAGCCAGGGCCACGGCCTCCTCCTCGCTCAGGCTCCACCGCAGCCCCCCGTCCAGCACCCCGTAGGCGTAGGGCGAGCCCGAGCCCACGGAGATGAGCTCCCCCTGCAGGCGGGCGCCGTCGCTGCACACGTAAACCACCTTGGGCCCCCGGTCGAGTAGGGTCCGTTTCAGGGGCCCCGTTGCGACAGAGCTGCCTCTTCCGCCGTCTGACGCCCCTGATCCTGTCCCGGTGGAATCCGGCGCCGCACGATCCTCCGCGTCCCAGCCGCACAGGGTGACCGCCACGCACACCTCCGTCCCCTTGAACGGGTGCAGCATGTGGGCGAGGAGCTTGGCGGCGCCGGCGGTGGATAGGCGGCGGCGGTTGCGTAGCTGGTAGAGGCGTATCTCCCTGGCCAGGGCGCGCTCCCACAGCATGCAGTCGGCGCCGCTACCCGAGGAGGTTACCACCAGGTGCGAGTGGACGGGCGTTATCTTATGGACGGCCGGACAGGCCACGAGCCCGCCGGCGCTGGCACGAGAGTCCGCCGCGGCGATCACGCCCCCCTGGAAGACGAACGCCAAGGTGGTGGTGCCGTGGGACAAGGGGAACGGACGTCGGACAGGCGAAGAGGAGGAGGAGGAGGAGGAGGCCGGAGAGAAAAGGGATGATGAGCCTCTGTTGAAATGACCAAAGTTTCGTGGGGTCGGTGGTGGTATGAAAAAGCTCAGAGGCGTCCCTCCATCTCTCTGGGATGATTTCAGGGACTCCTGTCCATAGTTGTGTTTGTCAGTCTCATCCAGATTTGGAGAGGCGTGTTCCATAGCCCCGGAGAGCGAGCCAGGAGGGTTGAATCTGTGTCGTATAGGGGAGTTCTGAAACCCGCAGACATCTTGTAAAGCCATGGATAGTGATTGTTCTGGCCGAGACTTTAAATAAAATTTAAAAAAAGTTCTGGTCAGGTAGACGAATAACCGGGTTAGCAGACACACACAGTTAATGATGCCAACATTGTTGTTCGGATTAAAAGAAGAAATTCTCAGAACAGCCTGTTGAAGCAAATCATAAATGAGGGATCCTAAATACTTCACCTCGACCTTTGGAAGCCTGTTCATCAGTAGGCTACATGTCCATGCTGCTCTGAGGAGAACCTGCAGAGTGACATCCTTTTATAGAACACACACACACACACACACACACGCACACACACGCGCGCGCACACACACACACACACACACACACGCGCGCGCGCACACACACACACACACACACACACAAACACACACACTTGGGGCTTCTACACGCTTTTCAGATATAAGCGATATCTGATAGTGCCTCTGTTGTGAGTGTAGTGATGCGATGTAGAGAAGCCACTCTTCAAACACGGCTGATTCAATTCTGCTGACGACAGAGCTTGTGAATCGATGACATAATTTGTGAGTGGAATATAACACAAAATGTGTTCTGAATTTAGGCACACCAAAAAAGTTCAGAATTATCACATAACAAACTATACTGGAGACTGGAGCAATACATTTATATAAAAAGGTATAGGCCGGCATTTGAACTAAAAATAAATAAATAAGTAAACAAAGCGATGACCTAAAATGTCAAATCTCTCGTTTGTCTAGTCTGGCAAGTCCAAGTATCGCGATAGTCAAAGTTAAGGAAACTGCACTTCACAAGAGGTCATTTTGGCTCTACGGTACGTGTCCAGCAATGAGAACGCCTCTCTCGGTAGAGCCAAGATGGCGTCAGTTTCCACGACGCTAACAACAAACTTGCTGCTCCGCCTCCATTCATCATCACTCGACCGATGATGGCGTCCGCCAGTACAGGGAGCAGGGTGTCCTGCGGGAGAGATCTGAATTGTGTCCCGGAGGTGGCTGATACCCTGGCTGCGGTCGCCAAACTCGGGTGAGTATTATCGCAGGACATGTCAGTTGTAATGGTGGACGTATAAAAGTAAAACGCGGGCTTTTGACGCTGTCTGGCGGTTATAACGTTACGTCCCTGCACGTGACGAGGCTAGCTAGCTAGCAGCGCGAGCTCGCCGGCGAACTGTGTGCACGTGCACGATCACAAAGCCTGAGGATGATTCCAGGATGATTTCAGGATGATTTCAGCAGTAGCTACAGTATCCATGACTTCAAAGCCTTCTGTACAGTATCCATGACTTCAAAGCCTTCTGTACTACAGTATCATGACTTCTAAACCTTCTGTACTACAGTATCAAAGCCTTCTGTACTACAGTATCCATGACTTCAAAGCCTTCTGTACTACAGTATCCATGACTTCAAAGCCTTCTGTACAGTATCAAAGACTTCAAAGCTTTCTGTACTACAGTATCAATGACTTCAAAGCCTTCTGTACTTACCAGGAACTTAGCTAGCTAACAACTGTTACTTTTTCTACCTAGCTCATCACAGCTTCCAGTAGTATGGAGGCATAAGTACTTAATGTTACCTTAATTAGCTTTTTTTCCTGTACTTGAGAGGACCCCAGTATTAGAGTAGTCATAGCTGGGGTAATGGGGATCCTACATAAACAATACACGTTTTAAGCACACTAGGAGCTAGCGACATGTGTACTTGACAAATAAATGTGACTTGATTTGCCCTGGCTTAGGGCGCTGTTCTCATCTTGATTTTGCGTGGTTAGCAGCCACATTGTTCACTATTTTGGCAGTTAAGAGTGGTGTAAATTATACAAATCAAAAATTTGAATGACCTGTATTGAAACAGGAGAGTGGCGTCCATTATAACGTGAACTAATGTGCCTCTGAACATTCCTTCCTGGCAGGTTTGACTTCCTGTGCATGCCCTTGTTCCACCCGCGGTTCCGGAGGGAGTTTGAGTTGGACCCCGCCAAGGAGCGACCAGGGGCCCATACGCGCTCCGACCTGCTGCTGTGCGGACGAGGTCAGTCCTTCCTCCTCAAACTCAAAACACGGGCTGGGTTGTAGGGCTGGGTTGTAGGGCTGGGTTGTAGGGCTGGGTTGTAGGGATGGATTGTAGGGATGGATTATAGGGCTGGGTTGTAGGGATGGATTGTAGGGATGGATTGTAGGGATGGATTGTAGGGCTGGATTGTAGGGCTGGGTTGTAGGGCTGGATTGTAGGACTGGGTTGTAGGGCTGGATTGTAGGGATGGATTGTAGGGCTGGATTATAGGGCTGGATTATAGGGCTGGATTGTAGGGCTGGATTATAGGGCTGGATTGTAGGGCTGGATTGTAGGGCTGGGCTGTAGGACTGGGTTGGAGGGCTGGATTGTAGGGCTGGATTGTAGGGCTGGATTGTAGGGCTGGGTTGTAGGACTGGATTGTAGGACTGGATTGTAGGTCTGGATTGTAGGTCTGGATTATAGAGCTGGATTGTAGGGCTGGGTTGTAGGGCTGGATTATAGGGCTGGATTGTAGGGCTGGATTATAGGGCTGGGTTATAGGGCTGGGTTATAGGGCTGGGTTGTAGGGCTGGGTTGTAGGGCTGGATTGTAGGGCTGGATTGTAGGGCTGGGTTGTAGGGCTGGGTTGTAGGTCTGGATTGTAGGTCTGGGTTGGAGGGCTGGGTTGTAGGGCTGGATTATAGGGTTGGGTTGTAGGGCTGGATTATAGGGCTGGATTACAGGCTCCCAGGCTGAGCAGTGTGATTGCATGAGTACAGAGCCCTTATAAACCGATGCTTCCTGGCCCACTGCCTGCTTCATTGAGTACCATTGAGTTATATAATAATATCCTGAAGGGCTAGTTGTGTTCGGTTAGTAGAGTAATCATCTGCTATTATGTTTAATGGGGCGTCTGGGGCTCATGAGGTAGAGCGGGTCGTCCAATGATCGTAGGGTCGGCGGTTCGAACCCCAAATGGCTCCCAATGAGCTCCCTAGCACCGTGCATGGCAGCTGCCGCCATTGGTGTGTGAATGTGTGTGTGAATGAGAGGCCATTGTAAAGAGCTTTTGGATAAAGTGCTTTATAAGTGAAGTTTACCATTTACCATCTGCGGTCCATTTGAATGATTCACCCTGTAGGCGTGACGGATTGGCTCCGCCGGGTCCGATAGCGTCGGCGTCAATCATCAGACGCTCAGGAAATTAATCCACTGTAATTAATGACAGTGGCTCCACTGCAGCCGTTGTGTCATGTTCGACGCCGGCGTCCGGCGTTAGAGAATCGCCGCGGTTCATTTCTTGACGGTAAATGGTAAATGGACTGCACTTATATAGCGCTTTTCCACCTTAGCGGCACTCAAAGCACTTTACAATGGCCTCTCATTCACCCATTCACACACACATTCACACACCAATGGCGGTAGCTGCCATGCAAGGTGCTAACCTGCTCATTGGGAGCAATTTGGGGTTAGGTGTCTTGCTCAAGGACACTTCGACATGTGGACAGTCGGAGCTGGGATTCGAACCACTGACCCTTCGATCATTGAACGACCCACTCTACCAACTGAGCTACAGCCGACGGTAGAATGCGGACGGCGGCGGCGCTCGGCGGGCTCAGACTCAGGTGAGCAGAGTCCCAGAGAACCTGCTAGAACACGCTCTGTTCTCTCCCCTCAGACTGGAACACCCTGATCGTGGGGAAGCTCTCTCCATGGATAGAGACCGACTCCGAGATCGGGACCCAGCGCAGGAACTCCGAAGCTGTAAGTCGTCGGGGGGATCGACCTAAAACAGGCCTAAACCTGGACCTAAAACAGGCCTGAACCTGCGCCTAAAACAGGCCTGAACCTGGGCCTAAAACAGGCCTAAACCTGGACCTAAAACAGGCCTGAACCTGGACCTAAAACAGGCCTAAACCTGGACCTAAAACAGGCCTAAACCTGGACCTAAAACAGGCCTAAACCTGGACCTAAAACAGGCCTAAACCTGGACCTAAAACAGGCCTAAACCTGGACCTAAAACAGGCCTAAACCTGGACCTAAAAAAGGTCTAAACCTGGACCTAAAACAGGCCTGAACCTGGACCTAAAACAGGCCTAAACCTGGACCTAAACCTGGACCTAAAACAGGTCTAAACCTGGACCTAAAACAGGCCTAAACCTGGACCTAAAACAGGTCTAAACCTGGACCTAAAACAGGTCTAAACCTGGACCTAAAACAGGTCTAAACCTGGACCTAAAACAGGCCTAAACCTGGACCTAAACCTGGACCTAAACCTGGACCTAAAACAGGTCTAAACCTGGACCTAAAACAGGCCTAAACCTGGACCTAAAACAGGCCTAAACCTGGACCTAAAACAGGCCTAAACCTGGACCTAAAACAGGCCTAAACCTGGACCTAAAACAAGCCTAAACCTGGACCTAAAACAGGCCTAAACCTGGACCTAAAACAGGCCTAAACCTGGTCCTAAAACAGGCCTAAACCTGGTCCTAAAACAGGCCTAAACCTGCGCCTAAAACAGGCCTAAACCTGCGCCTAAAACAGGCCTAAAACAGGCCTAAACCTGGACCTAAAACAGGCCTAAACCTGGACCTAAAACAGGCCTAAACCTGGACCTGAAACAGGCCTAAACCTGGACCTAAAACAGGCCTAAACCTGCGCCTAAAACAGGCCTAAACCTGGACCTAAAACAGGCCTGAACCTGGACCTAAAACAGGCCTAAACCTGGACCTAAAACAGGCCTAAACCTGGACCTAAAACAGGCCTAAACCTGCGCCTAAAACAGGCCTAAACCTGGACCTAAAACAGGCCTGAACCTGGACCTAAAACAGGCCTGAACCTGGGTCTGTCTAGCCTCTCTCCACGGCCTCGCTGGCTTTGACAGAAATTATATAGGAATTAACAACTAAACATGTATTTATTAGAACTAACATTTATTAGTATTAAATAAATGTATTTATTACTAAAATGTTGGCATTCAAGTTAGCTAACTAGCCAGATGGCAGCAGACAAGCTAACCCAGCACAAATTGGTGCTTAAATGCAGGAAATGAAGTGATTGATGGTTAAACTCCGCCTGCCCCGGGTGCGTACCACCAAGCCTGAAAACACATCTAGGGGAAACACTGCCTTCATTATAACACTATATTTTTGGAGGCTCTCGTCTGCTTTTGTATTGATTTTTTGGGCAAAAAATGGCTCTGTTGACAGTAAAGGTTGTGGACTCCTGGCCTAACAGATACAAACAGCATATTCAGAGAGTTGAGTGCATTAGTTTACTGACGTTATTTCCTCTCACCCCCCCCTCCCTCCCCTCCCTCCCTCCCTCCCTCCCTACCCCCCCCCCCCCCGGCAGGCCCTGGTCCAGGAGCTGAACTTCTCGGCGTACCTGGGGCTGCCGGCCTTCATGGTGCCTCTGAAGGGGCCTCACTGTGCCAACCTGGCCCGCGTGCTGCTCAACCACATCCAGACGGGCCACCACTCCTGCATGGTACTTTCACACTGCTACTCCTGCTCTTTACCTGCAGCACTAGATTAGGCTCTGAGTCACTTGTTTTAGAAAGAAGATGCACTTGTGAGTTCTGGCCAGTAGCACATTGGCTTTTCCTACGTTAAATGCAATTATTGTAAGTCGCTTTGAATAAAAGCGTCTGCTAAATGACTAATGTGACATGCAAAGCATTTAACATCAGCCAATAAGCCACATAATTGTTGAAACTTGTTTCATAGTTCCCATTGATTGATTGATTGATTGATTGATTGATTTTGTGATCGTGGCTCAGTTCTGGATCCGGGTTCCCCTGATTGATTGATTGATTTTGTGATCTGATCAGTTCTGGATCCGGGTTCCCCTGATTGATTGATTGATTTTGTGATCTGATCAGTTCTGGATCCGGGTGCCCCTGATTGATTGATTGATTTTGTGATCTGATCAGTTCTGGATCCGGGTTCCCCTGATGGCGCCCGAGGACCTGCGTGAGGACAGCGTGGAGAACGAGCCGACCGCCCCCCTGGACGACGGGACTGACGAGGAGAAGACCTGGGGCTGGTGAGCATGGTCACGCCCACGGCAGGGGTCAGGGGTCAGCAAGATGGCCGCTGTGGCGTCAGGCACGCCTGGGTCTTGACTGGACAGTTAGTAGTAGTTATTAGGATTAGTTATTAATTAGTTAGCTAATTACTAATTAGTTAGCTAACTTAGGGTTTTTCCTGGCTCAGAATGGGTCTTTGAGGGGTGATGAGCACACAGTTTGGGGGGGAAACCTCAGTTTTATACTGAGTATCCTAGCAGCATATATTAGGCCTTTATTCTTCGCTGTCGTTCTGACTGAGCTCACTTTTCACAATCGTGGGAAATCTCCCGACATGACACAAAATTGATCTGAAGCCAAAATGTTTAAGATACTGATAAACTCTTAAAGTCCAGGTTAACCCAGTTCAATTTTTTGTTATGAGCTTCACACACCACAGGAAAACATGTCATTAACCACCCAGCCAAATCTGAGTGATTAAAAATGTCGCTAAGTATATAAAATAAGGCTTCAAAATCGGTTAAAAATCAGCAGCATTCTCTGGTCTGAGACTGTGGGGGCGTGTCTGCTGAAGGCACCGAAGCCACACCCAATTGCGTGGGGAGGGGGTGTGGAGGGAAGAACCTGTCAAATAGTACCGTTCTCTGGTCTGCATAGTCACACTGGCACGCCGTCTCTTTTGTGGTAGGAAGGCACAGCTTTGTGAAAACAGGAGAGAGGAGTTGAAATTACACTTGTCTAATGAATCAAACGCACAGATGCTTCCTCCTAACCTACCTCCTGACAAACACAGGTAAAACTGTAGCTACTCTATACCAACGCGCCAGTGTTACTGCCCTTAGATGCAAAATACAAAAACAGGCAACGAGGAATGTATGAGTGTCCCTATTTTCTCCCTGCCACCTCCGGACCCATTCCTATCCCTCCCAGGCGATCCTGTCGTCCCTTGGGATCAATGGAAAAAGTTGTTTAAAATGTACCTTTTAGTCACTGGCTTGAACAGCGCTGATAGCGCGGAGAAGCGTAGGCTACTACCGGAGTTGATAATCGGGACAGACTCATCCACTCTCGTTGGCAATGTTATGTGTGAGAATAATTATTCTCACACATAACATTGCCAACGAGAGTGGATGAGTCTGTCCCGACGAGCACTCGGCTTCAACTTTCCCGCAACATATCCAACAGAACTGGAATGTTCAGCCAGTAGCCGCCGAGCACCGCTTCACTGGGAGAGGGTGCGTCTTTCTCCAGCTGCAGCTGGTCTAACCATTCCCCTCGCTCCCGCCTCCCGCTGGAGAAATATACTGTAACCATTACCGGTGAACCCATACGCATATCAGGTGCCACAGCTATGGCAGGCAGTTTCTGTATAGTTAACGCTTATAGTCATAATATATCATCCGTAACGTTATTTGGTGGGTGGTCGCCTGGTCGGTGCTGCTAGCTGTTAGCTAGACTAAGGTTATATACACACTCCCATCTGAAACAAGCTACTTCCTCCTAAGATTACATAATTCATCATAGCTGACATTACCACATACATGTCAAGACATATTTTGTATATTAATAGCAGTGTATTTTCCTATTGCTTACGTTACCTAGCTAACGTTATAACGTTAATAAGCTATAAGCACACAAGGCAGCGGTGTCGGCACCAAAGGTTGATGCGACAGGAGGAGAATGGAGGCCGGGAGGGAGATGGTTGACAGGAGGAGAATAGAGGCCGGGGAGGGAGATGGTTGGCTCCGCCGAATTCACCAGGACCAGTCGTGAGTCCGTGAAACCCAAAAGCCTCATATTATAATTGCAGAAGCTTTCGGGAGTGAAATGTTTGCTGCAGAGGCGGGCGCTAGCGGTGACAGACTCCTCTGTAACACCATGGCTCTTCAAAAATGCTAACCCATTTGCTTCTCATTTCAGCTTTACTCGGGAGTGAAAGAAGCAGACCTTATCATCCCATTCCTGCTGGCATCCAGGAAGGATGCATTTTCGTTTAGATTTATGCATAGGCATTGCTAACTAAGAAAAACTAGCTAATTCTAGACTGTTGGTTAAAACTAGCTAATTCTAGACTCAAGATTGAGCAGGAAAACCGGAGATTCAAATCCGTTCTAGCTTTATATAGTGTTAGGGCGGGGATATGCTAAGAACACCGCTCTACGTCATCCGGTACCCGTTTTAAGCCCGCCCAGAAAATCCGGAAATCAAAACTGGTTAAAAACACAAAACTGGTCTAACTTCACAATTCAGTACTACACATGGTTCATCCCATTTTTACATGTTATCAGCAATGCATGACTAACACATAGAATGTGTTTTCAAGCAAATCTCTGATTTTGGTTAACTGGGACTTTAAGTATCTTGATTACTAGTGGTCTAAACCATGGACAATGCAAGAAAGAGGGATGGACTGCACTTGAAACAAGCTATCAAACACATTTGGAGAGGATTTGAATTGCCATTATTATTCTCAATTTTTAGCATTTTGGCACTAGTGGTTTTCCTTTGGCTCTGGCTAAAATCACTTTGTGGGGCGCCAAAAAATCCTCTACGTAGGAAAAACCCTGAACTTACTGCTACCAGCTACCTCAGGATAAATAAAGGTTATCCATCTGATGGACTGATCTCATATTCTGACCTCATCTAAACCCCATGTTCCTCTTGCAGGTGGCATTCGTTCAGAACTCTGTGTGACTACAACAAGAGGATCTGCCTGGGTACGGACATCTTTCACGTGAAGCGTAAAGGCTGTCAGAGTGTTTGCATATTTCTAAGGAATCGTCCGACGTTCTGTGCTCTTGACTTGTCGGCTCTTCTCTTGTAGCCATTGACGTTGGGGCCGACATGCCCTCCGACTCGGTCATCGACAAGTGGCTGGGAGAGCCAATCAAAGCAGCCATTCTACCTACCAATATTTTCCTGACCAATAAGAAAGGGTTCCCCGTCCTGTCGAAAGCCCACCAGCGAATCATCTTCCGTCTTTTCAAGGTAACATTATTAGGTGTAGCATTTTGTCGCCAATGCAGAAGCGGACATTTGATTGGTTGGTTGATTGGTTGATTGGTTGGTTGGTTGGTTGGTTGGTTCTTTGGTTGGTTGGTTGGTTGGTTGGTTGGTTGGTTGGTTGATTGGTTGGTTGATTGATTGATTGATTGGCTGGTAAAACATGGCTGAGATTCCAACCCTGTCCCCTGTGTCCCCCCTGTCCTCTCAGCTGGAGGCCCAGTTCATCTTCACCGGTTCCAGCCGCCACAGTGAGAAGGACTTCCGCTCCTACCTGCAGTACCTGGAGTACCTGAACCAGAACCGCCCCGCCCCCAACGCCTACGAGATGTTCGCCAAGGGCTACGAGGACTACCTGCAGTCCCCTCTTCAGGTGTGTGAGGGATAGGGCTGCGTATCAATTCCAATTTCAAGAATCGATTCCAATTCACAAGGTTCAGAATCGATAAGAATGATTCAATTAGATTCGATTCAATATCGATTCGGTTAGTGTTACTAAAACCTTTTTTTTTTTTTTTTTTGCTGTAACCTTAATTACATGACTGCCAAGTTACGCAACACATCAATACTAGGGCTGGGTATCGATACTGATTTCCAAAAATGAATGAATGAATGAATCATTGAATGAATGAATGAACTATTCATTCCTTCATTTATTCATTCATTCATTAAATAAAAGATCGATTTTGGGATTCATGAATCGATTCTGAATCATTAGATTATTTTTAACCCAGCCCTAGTGAGGGAGTCCTAGGGGGGGGGGGGGCAGCAGCTGCTGGCTCCTAAACATGTGACGTCATCTGAACGTGTCTCTATCGTCCCCCAGCCCCTCATGGACAACCTGGAGTCCCAGACCTACGAGGTCTTTGAGAAGGACCCCATCAAGTACTCCCAGTACCAGCAGGTAAAGGGTGTGTGTGTGTGTGTGTGTGTGTGTGTGTGTGTGTGTGTGTGTGTGTGTGTGTGTGTGTGTGTGTGTGTGTGTGTGTGTGTGTGTGTGTGTGCGTGCGGCAGACTGTCTCAGTCTCAAGGTGGGGACTGTGGGTGCTGGCGCCGTTTTCTCGTTGTTTACAAAGGAAAAATAATACATTCAATTATAATATAATTATAAAATATTATACTAATTATACTTATATATTAAACTCAATCGCAAGCTAGTAGCTAGGTGAAGGCTGTCCATTTAAGAAGCATTTTCGCCTCCGTCTCCTGTGCTGCCCCACATGCGCGCATGTGTGTGTGTGTGCGCATGTGTGTGCGTGCGTGAATGCGTGCGTGAATGCGTGCGTAATAATAATAATAATAATAATAGTGGAATACTCAAATGACTCGGGCCAGCCCTAGTAGCCTAGCCAAGCTCTAAGCTCTGGGGCGTCCAAGCAGCTGTAAGCATGGCGCTGTTTAGCTCTCTCTCTCTCTCTCAGCCTGATTCTCCTGGACCTCTCTCTCTCTCTCTCTCTCTCTCTCCCCCCCCCCCCCCTCTTTCTCTCTCTCTCTCTCTCTCTCCCCCCCCCCCCCCTCTTTCTCTCTCTCTCTCTCTCTGCAGGCCGTGTTTAAGTGTCTTATGGACAGAGTCCCGGAGGAGCAGAAAGACACCAACGTCCAGTGAGTCACTTCACCTCCCTCCACCTCCCTCTCCTCTACACTACCACCCTGACCACCTCCTCCCTCTCCTCCACACTACCACCCTGACCTAGTAGAGGGCTAACTCTCTCTCCGCTCCACACTACCTAGTGACCTAGTAGAGGGCTAACTCTCTCTCCCTCCTTCCTCCTCTACCTCCCTCTCTCTCTCTCTCTCTTCCTGTCTCTTCCCCTCTCTCTCTCTCTCTTTCTCTCTCTCTCTACCTCCCTCCCTCTCCCTCCCTCTCCCTCCCTCTCTCTTCCTCTCTCTCCCTCTCTCTCTCTCTCCCTCCCTCTCTCTTCCTCTCTCTCCCTCTCTCTCTCTCCCTCCCTTTCTCTCTCTACCTCCCTCTCTCTCTCTCTCCCTCCCTTTCTCTTCCTCTCTCTCCCTCCCTCCCTCTCTCCCTCCCTCCCTCTCTCTCTCTCTCTCTCTCTCTCTCAGGGTGTTGATGGTTCTGGGGGCGGGGCGGGGTCCTCTGGTCAACGCCTCTCTGCGCGCGGCCAAGCAGGCTGACAGGAAGCTGCGTGTGTACGCTGTGGAGAAGAACCCCAACGCCGTGGTCACGTGAGTTCACACACACCTGCACACTCACACACACACACTGATACACACACTCACACACACAAACAACCACACAGTCACACACACTCATACCACACACACACACACAAACATGCACACACGCACACACACACACACACACACACACACAGTCCATCCAGGGCCGTGCCAGGC
>NC_140245.1:552163-559663 GCF_949987555.1 Borostomias antarcticus
CACCCCAACCCTAGCTCACACACCAATACTAGCTCACAACACCAGCCCTAGTTCACACACCAACCTTAACTCACACCAACCCTAACTCAACACCAGCCCTAACTCAACACCATCCCTAGTCACACACCAACCCTAACACACACCAACCCTAGCTCACACACCAATACTAGCTCACACACCAATACTAGCTCACACACCAATACTAGCTCACAACACCAGCCCTAGTTCACACACCAACCCTAACTCACACCAACCCTAACTCAACACCAGCCCTAGCTCAACACCAGCCCTAGCTCACACACCAACCCTTGTCACACACCAATCCTAGCTCACAACCCCAACCCTAGTCACACACCAACCCTAGTCACAACCCCAACCCTAGTAACACACCAACCATAACTCACACCACCAACCCTCACTCACACCACCAACCCTAGCTCACACACCAGCCCTAGCTCACACACCAACCCTAGCTCACACACCAACCCTAGCTCACACACCAGCCCTAGCTCACAACACCAACCCTAACACACACCAACCCTAGCTCACACACCAGCCCTAGTCACACACCAACCCTAGCTCACAACCCCAACCCTAACACACACCAACCCTAGCTCACACACCAACCCTGAACTGAATGTTCTTCCTGTATTCCCGGAAGTAATGTCTTGCAACCTGTGTCTATTTTACCGTGTAGGCCCAGCAAAAACATCTTCTCCTAGAGCATCGTCATCACTATGGGATGGGAAACTGAACTCATGTCTTTTCAAGGAACAGTTCGCCCAATTTGAATGTTTTTTTTCTTTGTCTCAGATGTTATATCAGTTAACGAGTTATGGCCAAAAAAACGTCAGCAGAAGAAGACATCTTTGATTACAGTGGGAGTTTGGAAACTTTTCTTTATCTTTTGTTGACGTAGGTTCTACTGTACTTGTCTAAGTTCACTGCTGTCCATCCCTAGATATTTCTTTGTTTGTCAGTGATAATTGTTGTATGTCAGCGATAATTCTTTGTGATGAACCGGCTACTTGCACATGACAAGTAGCCTAGCACCAGTAGTTGCTCAGTCTGACAGCGTGTGTGTGTGTGTAGTATGGTATAGTGTGTTGCTGGTAAAGTTAAAAATGTCCCTGAAGTTTTCTTTTTCTTTTTCAGCTTCTGAAGACTCAATACACCAGATCTGTTTATTGCCTATAGGAGTACAAAATGACTGTTCTCTCAGTATCAAATGTATTTATCAAAAACACAGAGATAGCCTACAATATTAACTTCTAATATATTCATTTCAGCCCATCCCATTAACCTACCCAGCTTGGACAGAGGGGAGGGGCTTCAATTCTGTTGACTTCTTTGGGACACGTTGATTGGTTACACACGAAGAGCGTTTTTACAAATGAACGGTGAGCTTTTCGACCCGCTGATGTCGCTCAATGTAGAGATGACCCAGGAAAGGGACCGGTCATAATAAAGCTTGTGTAACTCGCTCGTCTCGTTCAGCCGGCGTAAAGGATGCGGAACACGTCGATGTGTTAATTGAAAGCTCTTAAGTGGATTTATTTCAGGAGATCGCGGCGGCTGGGAGCGTGGGTGAGTAAGAGTCCGGTGGTGAGTAAGTGTCCGGTGTTGAGTAAGTGTCCGGTGTTGAGTAAGTGTCCGGTGTTTGTGGAGCATGAGGACGCTAAACAAAGTGTCAAACTGACCAAACCTACAAAGCGAGAAGAAGAATGTTGACCCCCACATATTCAGCCAATGAAGTTTCCTGAAAAAAAGTCCGTAGCCTACTTATAGCTTTGTTCTTATTTTTAACTGAATTATCTTGTGATTTATGAGAGCTTCTTATCAAGTGACAATGCAGACTCTTGCAAGGTGACCTAAGACTACCTTATTTACCTGATCTGCAGGTGGGGATGGGCCGGTGTGCGTTACATCTCAGCCTACCTCTTCAATTATTAATGTCATGTGCTGTTTCTAAAAATAGAAGTAATCTCAATGTAGACGCACCATACAGACTATCAGGAAAGCTGCAGCCATCAACTCTAATCATCCCAGAAGGCCATTAGACTGGAGGAGACCTCCCGTTTGAATAGAAAGCAATTACAGATAGATTTGCCTTTGGTCATTTGCAGCTACATATATTTGGAAAAAGTCTGAGGCCCTCGGGGCGGATCCAGTGCGCATGCCTAGAGAATATTATAGTCATACAATTTCCCCCGTGTGTTCAGATCGAGTGATGCAATATTGCTCTTTTGGCCTAACAAGCGGCGGGCGTCTCGGAGGCGCAATATGAGCGATGAGGGTCCGAGACAGCGGGGCGGCGCGCCGGAGGAGGACCAGTCCCACCCCGCTGACCCCTGCGACCCCGCTGACCCCTGCGACGGGGAGGAGAGCTCGGGGGTGGCGCTGAAGAAGGAGATCGGCCTCGTCAGCGCCTGTGGGATCATTGTGGGTAAGTGGTTCGCTTATTCCTTGGCCATCCTTTATCGAATTACCAGGTGAGGTGAGTGTCAAGCGTTTCGGTCGCTCGGGGTAGGCTAGAAGACCCCCCTTCAACTCGGCCTCCTCTAGTGTGCTAGGCAGCGTAGGGCCCAAGTGCTCATGAGTCTCATCTGCACGGATTTGCTCCAAATGGCTCAATTCCTCCGCCCACGCATCCAGAAAGCAGGTCGATGGAAAGTAATTCCGCTAATGCGTTCTGGTGCCCCGGGCGCGCTCTCCATCACCATCACCATCATCACATGATGGCGGCAGCGTGACGTCACCACTCCCAGGAACCACACTGCTCATCTCATTCATGCAGTGATGTGATGACGCCGTGGACCGGGCTGTAATTATATAATATAGTAATATGACTTTTCAAACTTGACTGATACAAACTGATCATAATGCTTGGATGGGATGGGGTGCGTACACACTGCATTCAAGAGACTTCTCTCATCGATGCAGTCTTGTCTTTGTAGATCCTTAAATTATTATTATTATCTGAGCCAATTGCAATGCGTGCAGTATCCATCCATTGGATAGTTTCATTGTGTTGATGGTTGGTTTAGTGCCTGAATAAAGCTTACGGCCAGGAGAGAGACTGTCCGCCTCCACTGGGAGGACCAGGTGACCAGTCCCTCACTGGGAGGACCAGGTGACCAGTCCCACACTGGGAGGACCAGGTGACCAGTCCCACACTGGGAGGACCAGGTGACCAGTCCCTCACTGGGAGGACCAGGTGACCAGTCCCACACTGGGAGGACCAGGTGACCAGTCCCACACTGGGAGGACCAGGTGACCAGTCCCACACTGGGAGGACCAGGTGACCAGTCCCACACTGGGAGGACCAGGTGACCAGTCCCACACTGGGAGGACCAGGTGACC
Source organism: Borostomias antarcticus (assembly GCF_949987555.1). Taxonomy (NCBI): domain Eukaryota; kingdom Metazoa; phylum Chordata; class Actinopteri; order Stomiiformes; family Stomiidae; genus Borostomias; species Borostomias antarcticus. The sequence goes on from NC_140245.1 coordinate 555,527, forward strand.
ACTCCCACACTGGGAGGACCAGGTGACCAGTCCCACACTGGGAGGACCAGGTGACCAGTCCCACAGTGGGAGGACCAGGTGACCACTCCCACACTGGGAGGACCAGGTGACCACTCCCACACTGGGAGGACCAGGTGACCAGTCCCACACTGGGAGGACCAGGTGACCAGTCCCACAGTGGGAGGACCAGGTGACCAGTCCCACACTGGGAGGACCAGGTGACCAGTCCCACACTGGGAGGACCAGGTGACCACTCCCACACTGGGAGGACCAGGTGACCAGTCCCACACTGGACCAGGTGACCAGTCCCACACTGGGAGGACCAGGTGACCGGTCCCTCACTGGGAGGACCAGGTGACCGGTCCCTCACTGGGAGGACCAGGTGACCAGTCCCACACTGGGAGGACCAGGTGACCAGTCTCACACTGGGAGGACCAGGTGACCAGTCCCACACTGGGAGGACCAGGTGACCAGTCCCACACTGGGAGGACCAGGTGACCAGTCCCACACTGGGAGGACCAGGTGACCAGTCCCACACTGGGAGGACCAGGTGACCAGTCCCACAGTGGGAGGACCAGGTGACCACTCCCACACTGGGAGGACCAGGTGACCAGTCCCACACTGGGAGGACCAGGTGACCAGTCCTACACTGGGAGGACCAGGTGACCAGTCCCACACTGGGAGGACCAGGTGACCAGTCCCACACTGGGAGGACCAGGTGACCAGTCCCACACTGGGAGGACCAGGTGACCACTCCCACACTGGGAGGACCAGGTGACCAGTCCCACACTGGACCAGGTGACCAGTCCCACACTGGGAGGACCAGGTGACCGGTCCCTCACTGGGAGGACCAGGTGACCGGTCCCTCACTGGGAGGACCAGGTGACCAGTCCCACACTGGGAGGACCAGGTGACCAGTCCCACACTGGGAGGACCAGGTGACCAGTCCCACACTGGTCCCGGTCACAGTTTGTAGATTAAACTTCCCCTGCGTGTACTTTTTAAAAAGTAATTCCATAAGTCAGCAACTTTAAGATAATTCAGTCATATATAGATAGATAACTCAGTCATATATAGATAGATAACTCAGTCATATATAGATAGATAACTCAGTCATATATAGATAGATAACTCAGTCATATATAGATAGATAACTCAGTCATATATAGATAGATAACTCAGTCATATATAGATAGATAACTCAGTCATATATAGATAGATAACTCAGTCATATATAGATAGATAACTCAGTCATATATAGATAGATAACTCAGTCATATATAGATAGATAACTCAGTCATATATAGATAGATAACTCAGTCATATATAGATAGATAACTCAGTCATATATAGATAGATAACTCAGTCATATGTCGGCTGCTGCTTTTGGAGATTGGAGGTTTGTATCATGAGTATCGAAGACGGAGACGACACTGCAACTGGTTTTGACGTTCTACATGTAATCATCCATCAAACATCAAAGTACAGTATTGTAGCATGGTCCGTGTGTTAAAGTACAGTATACTGTAGCATGGTCCGTGTGTTAAAGTACAGTATACTTACTCCGTGTGTTGATGCCTCCAGGCCGACGCCCCCTCACGGCCCTCTCCTGTTTCCTAGGTAACATCATTGGCTCGGGCATCTTCGTGAGCCCCAAGGGCGTCCTGGAGAACGCCAGCTCGGTGGGCGTGGCCCTGCTGGTGTGGCTGTTCACCGGGGTCATCACGGCCATCGGGGCGCTGTGCTACGCCGAGCTGGGCGTCACCATCCCCAAGTCAGGGGGTGACTACGCCTACGTCAACGACATCTTCGGGGGACTGGCAGGGTGAGGGGGGGGACGGGGACGGACGAGAGACCCCACCTCCCAGATAGCAAGCGGATCTGGGCCATATACAGGCCGGATCTGGGCCATATACAGGCCGGATCTGGGCCATATACAGGCCGGATCTGGACCCTATACAGGCCAGATCTGGCCCTTGTGGCTTAGTTCCGGCCCACATATGGCCCAGAATCATTACACATCCGCTTGCTATCTGGGCTCTCACACACTGTTTATAATACACACAAACACACACGCCTGTTAGAATACACACACACATACGTTTATAATACACACACACACATGTTTGTAATACACATGCACAAACACCTTTTATAATACACACACACACCTTTTATAATGTACACCCACGCACATTTTATAAGACACACACACATACATTTATAACACACACACATGTTTATAATACACACACACCTTTTATAATATACACACATGTTTATAACACAAACACATTTATAATACACACACACCTTCTATAATATGGGCACACACACACACACACACACTCTCACAAAGCTGTGTTGTAATAGCCTTTTGTATTGTAGCTGTCCGCTGCTATTCCAGGACATAATTGACCTGGTTGTGTTTATTATGTCTGCTTCAGTTGTTCAGCTCCATGCTTGTATTACTGACACTTCAATAATGATGCAGATGGAATGTGTGATTCATTAGTTTCTTTCTTATGCATCTTGGTATTGTACCAAATTTGCACTGTTGGTGTGTGTGTGCATGTTTGTGTTTGTGTGGGTGATTACATACGTGTGTGTGTGTGCGCGTTTGTGCGGTTGACTAAGCTGAAATGTGTGTGTGCGTGCATGTGGGGTGTGTGTGTGTGTGTGTGTGTGTGTGTGTGTGTGTGTGTGTGTGTGTGTGTGGTGTGTGTGTGTGTGTGTGTGTGTGTGTGGATCTCTGTGCTGCCCCCTCGTCGTCCCTCCAGGTTCCTGCGTCTGTGGATCGCTGTGCTGGTCATCTACCCCACCAACCAGGCCGTCATCGCCCTGACCTTCTCCAACTACGTCCTCCAGCCTCTCTTCCCCTCCTGCCTCCCCCCCGAGACCTGCCTCCGCCTGCTGGCCGCTGTCTGCCTCCGTGAGCCTGACCCCCACCCTGACCCTGTCCCTAACCCTCCACACACTCGGGACAACTAACCCTGACCCTCCACACACTCAGCACAACTAACCCCAACCCCAACCCTCCACACACTCAGGACAACTAACCCCCACCCTGACCCTGACCCTAACCCTCCACACACTCAGCACAACTAACCCTGACCCTCACCCTCCACACACTCAGCACAACTAACCCTGACCCTCACCCTCCACACACTCAGGACAACTCACCCCCACCCTCCACACACTCAGGACAACTAACCCTCACCCTCCACACACTCAGCACAACTAACCCCCACCCTCCACACACTCAGGACAACTAACCCCCACCCTCCACACACTCAGGACAACTAACCCTCACCCTCCACACACTCAGGACAACTAACCCCCACCCTCCACACACTCAGGACAACTCACCCCCACCCTCCACACACTCAGGACAACTCACCCCCACCCTCCACACACTCAGCACAACTAACCCCCACCCTCCACACACTCAGGACAACTAACCCCCACCCTCCACACACTCAGGACAACTAACCCCCACCCTCCACACACTCAGGACAACTAACCCTCACCCTCCACACACTCAGGACAACTAACCCCCACCCTCCACACACTCAGGACAACTAACCCCCACCCTCCACACACTCAGGACAACTAACCCTCACCCTCCACACACTCAGGACAACTAACCCTCACCCTCCACACACTCAGCACAACTAACCCCCACCCTCCACACACTCAGGACAACTAACCCTGACCCTCCACACACTCAGGACAACTAACCCCCACCCTCCACACACTCAGGACAACTCACCCCCACCCTCCACACACTCAGGACAACTAACCCCCACCCTCCACACACTCAGGACAACTCACCCCCACCCTCCACACACTCAGGACAACTAACCCTGACCCTCCACACACTCAGGACAACTCACCCTGACCCTCCACACACTCAGGACAACTCACCCCCACCCTCCACACACTCAGGACAACTAACCCTCACCCTCCACACACCCAGGACAACTAACCCTCACCCTCCACACACTCAGCACAACTAACCCTCACCCTCCACACACTCAGGACAACTAACCCTCACCCTCCACACACTCAGCACAACTAACCCCCACCCTCCACACACTCAGGACAACTAACCCCGCCCCCTCCACACACTCAGGA